>NW_015094506.1:22230036-22365328 GCF_001431845.1 Calidris pugnax | reverse complement strand
CCCCCCCCCCCTTTTGCTGCTATTGATTTTTTTTAAGCAGTAGTGAAATTCATAATTCAAAGATTTTTGTAATTAAAGTGTTTTTTCCATCAGGAGCTTGAGAGTCAATATGCAGAATAGTATCTGAAATGCTTATAGCTTTGTTTTATAAAAACTGCTATCAGAGGTTTAGCGCTTTTGGCACATTTAATATAAAGGTGAACAAGGACCCAATAAAAACTAAAAAGTGAAGTGGATATCATAGGAAAAACTGAACAAAGGAAAATTTAAATTGACTATATCAGGAATATTTCCAAAAAACTGAAATGTATTAGGCCATGGAGCAGATTCCTCAGGGTAACACTGGAAACCCCATTGCTTTGAGACACTTGAAGGAGAGCTACCAAACTGAAATGAAGCTGGAGTTAAGCTCAGAAGTGTCTGCTGAGGCACCACTAGCTGAGCTGTGGTCAGCAGAGATCACAGCAAGTTAAGCTGCTTGATTTCCTCACTGGCTTTTGCTGCTCTGGTGGAATCCAACCCACCCACCTCAGATGCTCAACTAGAAGCATGCCAGGGTGCTGTGTTGATGCTCCAGTGCAGTCACTCCCATGCCTTCTTAGTCTAGGAAGGTTTCTACAGCAGTGTTTCTCAAGATCTGCCTGAGTCTCTCCCACTGCTACAGCTGTGACTTTTCACAGATGTGAAGCCAGATGGCCTCTGCAGCCACTGATTGCCCTTACTCTTTCTCAGGTTCATATTGTCCCAGAGGGCCAACCCTGACAGCAGTATGATGCTCTCATTTACTTTTAGAGGCATATGCTCTGTGAAAGAAAGGTGTCTTAAGATGTCCTGGCTTATAGAGACCTAGGCAAAATAGTGAATGTCCACCCGTATTTCCCTGCCTCAGTTTTTTTATAGGTTTGCAGGGAAAGAGCAAAGTCATGTGAGAAGTCTGTGATGTCATTTCTGATGCTTTTGCTTTCTTATGATCCATGGAGTCACTTTCTTCTTGGCAGCGAATTTCTATCTGCCTCAGCTAGTTCATCAGTGAGACACATTGCCCTCCTAGGAAAGCATGCTTCTCTTTCCTGATAAAGCCTCCTGTTCATGAGTACTCTTCCTGTCTGCCTTACCTTCTTATTTTTAAAAGCTTTTCCCAACACCTGGCTTCATTGTTCTGCTTTTTCTTTAGACCTTGGGTTTCTTCTCAGAAGTTGGAAAAAAATATGGTTGAGAAAAGGTAGAGTAAGACAGAGCATCTGACTGATTGTGGACAAGTCAGAAAAGCCCAGTGGGACTAAGCATGCACAAAAAGAAAAGGGGCAAATAAGAACATGCTCTTTCTCTCTTTTGGAGCACGACAGGCTGAAAGGGCTGGTAAAGAAGGATTCATACTCTTCAGGCAGTCAAAAAGCTGAGGATAATGTGTAAAAGTAAAGCAATCTGTGTCACACTCAGGATCACGGAGACATAACGAGTCTTTCCCCTGTGTCTTTACTTAGGGGACCTAGCCCTCTCCTGTAAAGATGGGGTGATGAAATAGGACTGAGTGGCAGAGATTTAGTGTGAGAAAGAGGAAAAGAGAAAATGCAGGGGCAGTGTAGAAGAGGCATCACAGAAAGAAAAAGAGAAAACAGAGAGGGAGGATGAAAAGGAAAGGAAAGAGGAAACAGACACTAAGAACAAATGGAAAGAAAGATAGGCTGTAATCTACTGTACAACATGAAAGAAAGGAAAAGTGGAGCAAAGCCAGAGAGGGTAAGAAAAAGTAAGAGATTACATTGCATTATAAGAAAAATGTATTAGAAAGTCAGTGGGCTTTCCTGCAGTCAGTGGACTAGATGAGGTGAGTCATCTTTCATACCCCACACTTTTGTGGTTCTGTGACACTAAAGCAGCAGAATGAGGGAGGGGAGCTCAAAGGGACAGAAAAAATAAGAATTGGAGTGCAATAAAAGAGGACAAAACTCCAGAGGAAACCTCAGAGTTTATGAGTACAATAAACTCACAGAATTCTCAGTTTATACTTGCATATTTAAATGGAGACTCAGTGAAGCTATCTGCTGATTAAGATGTTATTCATTTGGGAAGTGGTACTGAGCAGTCCTGAGGACAATGCTCACAGGCTGATTGGGGGCTCAATGTGGTCACCAGAACTGTCCCGCTCTATGTTGGCTTGTTTCCAGAGCCTCCAGACCACTCAGCCTGAGAGGCAGATGCACAACTTTTGCCATTACAATTTGGCAAGTGTTTCCAAAGCAGAGGAAATAGTCATGAGTGTGTTTTTGCCCACTGACCTGCCCTCTGACTAAAACGTTGGTGTAGGAGGAGAACTCTTATATAAGAGCAATGAGACAGAATATTTCTGCTATTAGTGTCCCTGGTTAAGGGGAAAAGGAAATAACACAGCATCGTGTTCAAGCATCGTCACCCAGCAAACTCTGCACACTAGTATTCATTCAAGGAACATTTAGATGGCATTCCAATCTTAGGTACTCAACGCTACAACATACTTCTGTCCCTTAATAATACCAGGAGAAAGGCAGCTACCACTAACAGTCCAGATACTGTTTTCCAGTTTCTCTTTGTTTCCTTCCCTTCTAGTAGAGATGGGCTGGTTCTTTGTAACTGGTTTAACCCTAATGGGTACCAGATAACCAACAATTGTGAGCAAGTTTAGGTCTCTGTAACTAATCAGCAGTTGCTAAAACTGTGACATTCCTTGACCATATCTGGTGTGCTGTGAGTTTCCAGCTTCATTTGATCAGTTAGTTACTCTTCATAGTCTTTCTGGAAAGAGAACTGTATCTGTATTTTCACATCCAGGCTCTCCACCCACTTGTGCCATATGTTCCCTTTACAGTTCCAGGACAGGAAGTATAGTGGAGGTACCTTTCACTTTTACATCTAATGACAACTAAGTGCTTTACATTGAGTCAGATTTTCAGTTTCCCAGTTCCAGCATTCCACAGATGGGACTTTGAGTTAAAAAAGTGGGACTTAAAGAAGGCTTCACCTCTGTACTCAAGAGTGTTGATTTTATAATTTTCCTTCATTGTTATCCAAGGCAAAAGCAGGCAAAATGCTTTTTATCTGTTGTGGATTTTTATTCCCATGGAAAGATTTTCCAGACACAGTATAATGTTTTTGGAGGGGGGTCTGTGTTACTGTGGCCTTCTCTTATGCAAGGGTGCTAAGCTCTAGGGGCAGAAGCCAGGTTGTGAGTGGAGTTAGAGAAGGGTTTGCACAAGATTTCTTAGCTGCAGCAAGCTTGAATACCTCCGCCAAATTATTAAATTTTATGCTAATTGAGGATTCCAGCATGCTGCATTCACTATTTTAAAATATTTTAAGTTGCAATAAATGATCAGAAAAGTGAAGAGCAGCAGCACTGAGGTCTACCTGGGTTGTAGTAGGTACTGCCAGCAGGGTCACTAGTGAGCTCCCATATCCAAACCTCATATTTTTAAGGAGTTTTGATGTCAGTGCAAGGCATTATCCTGTGTGCAGTCCAAATGTCCTGTAAAAGGATGACTGTATTTGACTATATATGTCTATATATCTGACATATATGACTATATGTCTATCTTGCATGCTATTAGCCCTTTATTCTTTTAATCTGCAGAAGATAAACACCTGAGGATGTCAGACCAGAGCCTATGATGCTATTGAAATTGTCAGAAGTTGAAAGGGAGTAACTCAGAGTAGCATTTGTCCAAAACTTATTGTCTTCATCCCTCGTGTAGTTAGAAGAAGGGGAGGCTTCACTTCTAGTGCACAGGTATACAGGCAAGAGACAGCGTGCAGTGAACTACAAATAGGCAAACAGATCTTAGGTGCCTTTGCCCAACTTTTTTTTAGGTTTGACAATCAGTCCATAATAATTAAGAAAATGTTTGAAAAGGCAAAACATAAAGTACTGCTTGTCACCACATAACATTTACAGCTTCACTAAAAGTAGCCAATATCTAACAATTATAAACCTAGCCTCTGCCACTTTGGGCATGACACGTCTAGCTGTATTTTAGTGCTGCTGGGGATGCTTTTATGTACAATTAAAAACACATTTCTAATCTGTTTTTGAAAAATAGCCTTCCTTTTTTCTCCTGCAAATTTGCTTCAGGAAATAATTGTGGTTGCCATTTATGGTACTTAGAACACTAACTACCTGATCACATCTACAAATTAGGCAATTAGACATCTAAGAACTAGAAAATGAACCTGTGAAATAATCCTCACAGGTATTTCTGGAAGCAAAATTCCGACCAAAGAATTAATGAGGTCAGGCCCTTTCAATAACAGCAAAAAGCCCAGCGCCTCTAAATTAGTTTTCTCACAGAATGGTTATTGCCACAGATTTTGTTAGGTGAATGATGATACAAATATTTGATTAATCTGGAAAAGGAATGACCTAAAGCGGTGATTAGCAGTATTGACAAAAGCAATACATGTGTAGAATATAAATATCTTAATGAAACTAAAGGTATTATTTAAAGGTGCTGGATAAATGGCCTCTGAAATAGTATTCTGCATGCAAATAAAAATTTGATCATCACCAGAAGAATTGCAGGTGGGCCCACACTGCTCCACCAGTTTGCCTAAAGCTGTAGAAGGGTAGATTTAAATACAGGCTCCGAAGTCTTTTTGCTGAAGTCCTCATAAACATATAATTGAACCAAGGAACAGTATTCATGAGGAGCTGAAACTGGTGCCACAGACTCATTTGATGTAAACTGATCAACCAGTGTTTAAAGTCCAGCAATACTCATCATTTGGTCTGTACATGAATGCATGATTCCAGAGCAGAGTGTTTTATTAGTCCTTGGGAAAAGGAACCTCAAATTATCCTGCATAAAAATAGCATATATAAAATCCATACAGTCATAGTCATACTGGGCAAATATTTCCTACTGAATCATCCTTGTCCTTCTACTTCACTGTAAGTTCTCCACAGTCATAGTTGAGCTCATAAGGAAGAACAATTTAACACTGAGGTTAAAAGGGAATTAAAAGGAAGATTCAAAAGGGCGAAGTGACTTTCACTCGGGAGGAGGACTGCTTACAGACATCTTAAGTGTTCAAAGTATGTATATACCAGCTATCAAAAATACTTTAGAAGGATTATGAAAAGGCTGCCATTTTCAGGGAGATGAGTAGAGATGACAATTTTAAATAAATAGTCTTCAAGAAGTAAAAGTCATGTCCAAATGAAGAAGAAAGGAAGATATGTTTATGTTAAATGTGAAACATGTTAAATGGGAAGCATTGATGAAGCAGGCCTAAAAAGGTGCCAAGGAACAGCTTGTTGAAGGCTTGGAAGTACTAATAAAAGCACTTTCAAACATGCTGAAAACAGGAGGTCATTGGAGAGTCTGTAGAGGCAACGAATCTTGGAATAAGTAAAGGAGAGTAAGGCAAGGTCATAGGAATAGAGATAAAAATTCTAGGCACCTTAGAAGAATTTAAGAAGATTTCCACACCAGAACCTTTCTTTACAGGGGATATTTTGGGGAGCTGTCTGATGTTGAAATGCAGGTGAAGGAGTTTCCGAACAGATCAGTAAATTAGTAGTGGCAAATTGTCAGGTCCAAATACCATTCTCCAAGGAAGTCAGATCAAACTGGACATATGGAATTTCCAAACTTCCAACAGCAAAGCCCTAGCTGTAGGGCATAGAGTAGGTGGCTCCGCACCAGACAAGGTGGAGGCAGCCATTCTGACACCGAGAGAGCTGAAACTACAGGCTCGTAGGTCTGATCACCACACCAGGCAAATAGATTAAGTGATGAAAAAGAATAAAATTGTAGAGACTTGGGCAAATTATTGGGTATAATATGGATAGGAAAAATGGGTTAAAAAAAAAGTAAGAAAAGCAATACACTTTTTGAGAAAGGAATTGTGTATCACAAAGCTGTTAGAATTCTCTGAAAGAAAACTGGTAAGTGTATGGCTAGGATCGTTTCAATCAATGTGATGTGTCTGATTTTCCAAAATATTATTTTTCAGTGTTATTCATTGAGTGCTTTAAAGGAATTAAGTGGTCAGGGAACGAGAGAGAAGGCCATGTTCTCGGCTGCTTTGACAATGGAGGGGAGATATCAGTATAATTCCAGCAGGAATTATGCCGGGACCTGTGCTGCTCAAAATTCATGATTTGAAACTATAGTTGTGTGAAGCTATTATTTGGTGATGATAAATAATTAATTGGGTAGTTAATACCGAAATGGATTGTGAGCAGTTGAAGAAGAGACTCTGGGTACTGAATGGCTTGCAAATGGGAATGCAACAGCAGGCAACACTCTGTGTTGCTGTGTTCAAGGTAATGAGAAGCAGCTCTCCCTTTGCCAATGTGAGCTCTGAGTTAGGTATTTCCAAGCAGGAAAGGGAGCTTGGAGCCATGGTGGATAGTTCTTGCAAAATGCTCGTTTCTGTGACAGCGGTGGTCAGAAGTAGGGAATAAAATATTAATAAAGGAAAGGAATAGATAACCAAATGTAAGACATAATTCTGGCATACATAGCTCACTGGCGTGTTTGGATTTTGATTGGATTTGAACACTACAAATAATAATGGTCCTGAAGAAGCATAGATTAGTATTAGATTATTCAGAGGTACAGAATTTTTTCCTCACATGAGGAGATAAATAAACCCGGTCTTCTCAACTAAAATAAGAGAACTGAAGAAGAAATATGACAGAGACCTGTAAATTTAATGAATTCTGCATAGGACATGAATGGAAAATTGTAATTTATTGCTTCTCAAAATGTAACAACTGGAAGACCAGCAGAAATTATTAGGGCAAAAACAAACAAAAGGAAGTATTTTTTTCACACAACACAGTTAAATTGTTGAGCTCATTAGCGTAGATGCTCTTCATGTCAGATGGGTAAATTGGTTTACAAAACTGTTAGACAAATTCATAGGAAAAAGTAAGATACAGAAGAAGGATTCTTACAGACCTTATACAGAATGTAATTTTAAACTCGGTGGACTTAATGCCATCTCCCACTTAAAAAATGCAGGAAGTGTCATTCCATATTTGCCACGTGTATTTTTCCTCAGCATTATTAGCCACTGTCTGAGCTGGCACTACTCTAGAAATAGATTTTATTCTGACTCACTGCAAGTGCTTTTAAGGTCTTTAACTTCTAGTTAAGTATGCTTCTATATTATAGTTAATATTTCAATAATAAGAAAGTTCAGCTGAAACAGTAGTTCCAACATATTATGGACTGGAAATGTGACTCCAACTTTTTACATAACACAGATCAAGATTATAGTTAATGAGGAGAGGCTGAGGGAACTCAGCATGTTTAGTTTGGAGAAGAGGAGGCTGAGGGGAGACTTCATTGCCCTCTACAACTACCTGAAAGTTGAGGTTTTAGAGAGGTGGGTGTCAGCCTCTTCTCCCAAGGGAATAATGACAGGACCAGAGGAAATGGTCTCAAGTTGGGGCAGGGGAGGTTTAGATTAGATATTGCAAGAATTACTTTACTGAAAGAGTGGTCAGGCACTGGAACAGCCTGCCCAGGGGGGTGGTTGAGTCACTATCCCTGGAGGTATTTAAGAAAGGTGTAGATGTGCACTTCAGGGCATGCTCTAGTGGCTGAGATTGTAGGGGGGTTTTGTGTTATGGTTGGACACAGTGATCTCAGAGGTCCTTCCCAACCACGACAATTCTGTGATATACAGAGAAACTGCAGTTGTTTCTATGTGCTTTCTGTCAGTTCTTTACCTGCTTTAGATATGCCAGTATATTGTAGTGTGCTGTAGGAGAACTTTTCTGAACACTGAATAGAAATATTAACATTTTTATGAACATGACTATAGGACAATTTGTCCCATTACAGCTCATCTTCAATTCCATAGCAACATATCTACATCTCCATTTTTATTATCATACATATATATACAAGCATCTATATGTGTCTGTGAGAGAGAATAACCCTTAGCATATTGTAAATAAGTTTTGTAGATGAAAAACTTTTCATGTTAATACCTAAATATTTCCAAATGTTCAGGGTTAGTTACACATGATGAAGTGTACTTAGTCAGATAGGAAGAACTGTGAACATGCTGAATTTCAAGTAGTATTGTGGTAGAGGTTACATTTGGATTCACTGCCATTCATCCCAACATCATGAGGTTATGAATACAGACAGAGCAAGAAAATAATGCCCTTACCACACTACTTTTCTGCCTCCTCAAAAAAACCCCAAACCAACAAAAAAAGAAGCAAAGATATGAATTAAAAGCACCTTTTCAAAATGACAAGTCAGATATATTTGTGGAGGAAGGCTGATGACTCAGTTGACTTACTCCGCAGATGATTTTGCACAAACGCAATGCACAAAATTTAAATTACATGATTCAGATCCGAATTCAGACCCACCTCAGTGGGAGGTGAACTGCACCACTCTGCTGGGCTGCCAGGCCAGGGGGCAGGTCCCCAATCAGATGGGGTCGCAGAGGTCCCTCCATCTCAGCTCTCTTCCAGGGCTTGCAGGGAGGGCAGCAGCAGCTTTCCCTTGCACAGGGTAAGTCCTTCTGGCAGCAGGGACAGTAGCAAAGTGTTGGGTTTGAGGATGTTCTGCAGTACTGCACAGTTACTGCCTGCACCTTATTAGAAGGGTTTTTTTCCTTTTTCTCTGGTTTATGTTAGTAGATGACTGCATGAATCAGATATTTCTTTCTAATATCTTGAACCAGTAGAGACTGTTTTGTCCCTATAACATTTGAAAACGTATTCTTTACTTATTGCAGCAACATTTGAGCACTTCCATAAAGGTTTGTGACCTAAGCTGGAATAGATACAAGGCAGTAACATCCCATTTTATAGTCAGCAAAAATTAGGGTCATTGTCCTGCTCAGAGAAGTATAGAAAGTCTTTAGCACAACCAGGAACAGCATCGAGATCCTGTTCCCTACAGATTTGTTCCTCCATCGACTACTGCACCACAGACACGAAGCCTGTAAACAGCGATGTGTGAAATTGTGCATGTTAAAGTAAATTTTTGTAATATTTTACAGAAATTCCAGCCAAAGATGGAGGCCCAGTTGCACATTTTTAAAGCTATGCTTATGGTCAGGTTAATTCAAGCCATGAAAGCATTGCCAAATAATTGAGTGCCTGCCTCTATCATGTTAATATAGCTCATTGGCGGTTTAATTTCCCCATTTTTTTAACTCTTTGGAGAAAGCAGGTGTTAAAATGGACATAAAAATCTATACTGAGTGTATAAATCTATCCAGGGCTCTATGCAGAAACGCTGTGATGATCAGTCTTCTGTTTTCACCAAGAAATTCCATTCTTACTTTGGGTCCAGTTACTGAAGCCATCAGAAGAGAAACCAGATCCTTTGAGCTTCTCTCTCCTTGGCTGAAGGGGACAGTTTAACAGCAGGAAGACCATGTTACCATTTGACAGATCCTGGGTTTCCCGAAACAACTGGAATGTAATCAGGAGCAATTTAGAGCAGCTCAGGGCAAGAGCGGGTTGCTGCAAAACTAATTTAGCTGGGCCTGCATATGCAGTGCATGATTCCTTAATGGGAATTTAAGAAGCTTAGTTTGAAAAGCAAACAAACCGTAAACAAAAATAAATCCTGGAGAACACGTACTTTGCATGCTTCACACAAGTCTTGGAAACACTGGTAACTCAGTGAAACAGCCACAGGCTGTATTTTTGTTTCTGGTTAATCTCTGTAGATCTATAAAGAGAACAAGGTAAAACCTGCATGACTGTCCCCGCTTTTACTTTATCTCATCTGCCTTCTGCAGCATGAACCTTTGGGGAAGCCAGAGGTCCTGAGGAAAAATTGCAGCTGAGCCAATATTTTGCGGGGGAGGACAGAGACCTGGTGAGCAGTGATGCCAGTGCAGGTGTTTCTAAAATGTGCTGTGTTCTGTAGAGTCACGGGAAAGGCTTGCAGTCAACAAGCCAGAAGAAGAGAGGGACAAAAAGGATGAGCTGACACCAGATTTCAAGCCACTGCCCTAGACATTATGCCCTGTCTTTGGGGCAAGGCTACGTGACTGACACTGGGAAGCTGAGATAGCAACAGACTTCTTCCTAGAGCTGTGTGCTGAAAGGGCATGCAGGATTTTTAGGATGCTTGAGTTCATGCTGTCATCAGAAAAGCATCGCCACTCTTCATTGAGTTGTAAAGGACAAAGTTCGGGTAACTTCGCATGTGCTGCAGACCCTCAGAGCAACAGGAGTTGTTACTTACTCAAGCAGCTAGGCCAGTCATCAGCAGCTTCATGGGAATAAAAAGGTTGCATATAAATTACAGAATCATAGAATGGTTAGGGTTGGAAGGGTCATTAAAGATCGTCTAGTTCCAAACCACCTGCCATGGGCAGGGACACCTCCCACTAGACCAGGTTGCTCAAAGCCCATCCAGCCTGGCCTTGAATGCTTCCAGGGATGGGGCCTCCAACTTCTCTGGGCAACCTGTTCCAGTGTATCACCACCCTCACAGTGAAGAATTTCTTCCTAATATCTAAACTAAATCTCCCGTCTTTCAGTTTAAAACCATTACCCCTCGTTAGTGGACTAACTAAATTGGTGGACCTGAGAGTGTTTGTGAGCTCCTAAATCCAGATGCGCACCCCAGCCATGTTCCAAATCCATGTCCAGGCAAGACCCAGGAGTGGACCAGCTTCCAACTCTTTCCTCCCCCAAAACACATACTTTTCTCAATGCAAAGGAAACCAGAACCCATGGGCCAAAAGGGAGCCATGGCATGCTGAAGCCACATCTCTGATCTGGACAATTGGCACGCCGCAGCATTCAGCCACCACTCAGACTAGACACTTGGCTGTGTCTAGTAAACTTCAGGTCTCCTCCAGACTCTGCTGAGCATTCCTCAGCCATCCTGGAGGTTCTCTTCTGCTGGCCAGAAGTGAGAGCGTGGAGGGTGTGAGGAATTATAGGAGAGTAGAATTGGAAAGGACACACAGGAGAGTAAAATGGATAATTAAAGGTGTAGAATGAATTTCAGGTGACAAATCAAAGAGAGCAGGGCTCTTCAGCCAGGAGCGAAGATGACTGTAGGTAGGATGTGTTTTGGGGGTCTCAGAATCAGTCATGGCACACAGAAGAGGAAATTTTCACTCTGATTCTGATAACAGAACTGAGAGTCATTTAATGAAAGTAGTAGCTAGTAGGTCTGAAAGAAACAAAAGAAGATGCTTTCTCCCACAGTGCACATTGGAACCTCTTACTATGGGATGGTGCCGAAACTGAAAGTTTCTACGTGAATTCAAAGATTAATTGTACAGATTCAAAGAATATGGTTTTTATCTTGGGCTATTCAATACCAGAGCTGAGGTTCAGGAAGTCCCAGAGCCATAAATCATTGAAAACTGAGGCAGCATTATGGGAAGTATCACTATGTGCTTGTCTTACACATACTCAGTTCCCAAAGTGTTCCTCACTGCCAACCATTTCAGAAAAGATAGGCCTCAATAGTCTGACTGGAATGTCTGTTCTCATGTTTTTCGGAAAGAGGTAATGGAGAAAAGACAGTGTTTGAGATCTCAATAATGACACAGAGATTTTACTAAAAATATTATACTAGTAACCAACTAAGCAAGGCATTACTGTAATTAACAGCAGAGGATCGAGCATACCATATTGCCAGTTACTCGTTTTCATTATTAAACATTTGCAGCTCTGCTTCAGCTGTTTGGAAACTCTGTGAGGTCTCCGGGCTCCAGGTGGCAAGTCCTGTTGGTTGTCAGTGAGGTCCTTCTGCGAGCACGGTGAATTCAAATTGGCAACAAGCAGGATTAGGTCATTTATCCCTCTTTCCCCCCAGATGAAAGTGCCTATTTAGGTCACATGGAAAATGAGTTTCTCCTTTAACAGAAATCACAAAATTAGTACATGATAAACTGCATACAGGATTTTGTTAAATATTGCTTTTGAGCTGTAATTTTGCTAGGCGGTCAGTTGACTCTTTTTTGACACAGTTTCAGAGGTGGACATTGGTAATTAACCATACTGCATCATTTGTTTATATTAAAAGTGTCTATTCATTTGCTATTCGAATATATGTTTATTTAAGTAAGATGCTGCAGCAGAATATACCTATGTTAGGCACAGGAGATAGCCTCCCATCCTGAGCACTATTTACTACAATTCAGCCCCAGCCTGTGACATCTGTTTTTATGTCATTTGGGGCCTTTCTTGAGTTGGGAAGTTTGTGCCAAACTGCGTGTTCACTTGTTTGTTTTATGAGGTGAGAATAAGAAGATGCTAAAGAGCATTTCTGCTTGTAATATGTGCTAAGACCTTGTGCTGTTGAGGTGAAATGGATTAACATAGTGTCTCTGTTAGCTAAAAATTCCCTTGGTGTTCTTCAAGCTTGATATAAAAAAATGTTTTAATAGAAGACTGGAGCTGATGTTGGGGAGTTTAGGCTTTTTTATCTTTATGTGGTGTAGATGAATAATTTAGTGAGGTCTGAATTGCAATTAAAAGGCAAAAGTGAATTAAGAGTACAATAAGAATATATATTTACTTGAAAGTGCTTTATATTCTTTATTTTCTATTTAGCTGGGACAGTAGACTGTAGAGCAGAGAGAGACAGTCAACACTTTATAAGTAATGTAAAACAGAAATGCATAGTGATAATGTATAAATGGTTTCTGTTCCTTGATGTTCCTCTTCTTTGCCCTTTAGTTGTCATTTCTTTTAAAACATCAAGAGCTCTCTTTTATAAAAACTATATATGTGATTTCAAAAAGTGCCTTGGTGCCTTCTGTGTGTAATTTCTGTAGCTGTACAAAAGTTTTTCTGACAGAGAACGTATACACCAGGCTTCATGAGATTAGCTGAGAATCATAAGAAAAAGAGAAGCTGCTTTTATATTTGTCTTCAGGATTTTGAGCTTTTCCTTTAAAAATAGTTTAATGGTGATGTATTTTACTATTTTTATATGTGGGTTTGGCTTCAGCATCTGAGACTTTAAGAAACTCACCAAGTATCACAGGACACATCATGGAACTTAGTGCGCCAGTCTTTCAAGGTAGTAGCTCCCAACTGTTCTTCTACCAGCCTTCGTTGCCATCCTTTCTCATTTTCAGCATCACATCCATTTCCAGTCTGGACTGTTGCTTCCATAGCCCACCTTGCTGGCCCCATAGCCCAGCTTTCCTCTCTTTCTCCCATTCCCTGCCTTTTCCCCAGTCCCACCAAAGCGGCACAGAGCTCAGCCTGATCATGATGTCTCAAGGAATGAGTTTGGGCTCTGTGCCACATCTCACCTCTGTTTGTTGCCACACCTCACCTATCAGGAATGCTGCACTTCTGGAATGATGATTTTAATTGGTATAAACCGGGGGCACTCATATCCATTAGTATTTCCAGGCCTAGATCCATGTCTACAAGTACTCCTCTGGTGAGCACGAGTGGCAAGGTGAATATCAGAAGGGAACCTTTCCCATTCTTCTGGAATAACTTTTATGTAGGAGTCCCCTCAGGAGGACTTTTTCCTGACATGCTCAGCAGGCTGTACTGCAGACTGCACCAGTTCCAAATATGCCTTTTCAACCCTGCATATGAATTACTTACTTGAGTGCTTTAGTATGTTGTATAAAATATGTATTTAGGGCAGGGATATTTTTTTTTTAAACACTTCTGTGCATAGTTAAAAAACCCTGCTTCTTCAAAGATGTGCAAGTGTGTCCATTAAAGATGGAGGACCAAGCCCTGCTGCAACTGAAGTCATTTTAAGAGGTGACCAGTAGGCTGGAGCCTCACGCAATGCCGACTCTGTCTCTCCCCATCCGTTAGGAAAAATGTAGTAATCCAGAGCCATTGTAAGATTTCTCATTACAGAGATGTCATAGCTTTTTTCAGTACTCTGCAGCACACTTGCTGGTGTGTTATCAGTTATTAATCCAAGCAGTAAAAATTGATCTGAAAAGCACCAAGCTCCAATCAGTCAGGTGTGCTATTTCTTCCTCTTCACTGCGTTTCTTATCCACTTAAATGGCAAACACAGCCAACTTAGACCCGGTAAATCCTGCAAAGCCTGGTTGCCACAGGCAGGGGATACAGCAGTGCTTTCTTTTCTGAGGATACATAGGCAAGACAGGGATGCAGAGATTTAGTGTACCTGTTTGCAGCTGTTGTCCCAGTGGTATATATACTGGTGGGGCTGGATGTAGATGAGGTAGATGATGGAGCCAGAGCAAAGCTGGAGTGTCTGCTGAGTAGTGCGTCTCCTGGGCTGAGCCAAGGTGATGTCAAGTAGGAAAAACCCATCTGTGGTGAAGAAGTTCTCTGTGCTAGTGAAGCACCATGTCAGGGTTATGTTGAGGAGCTGCAGGTGGAGCACTGGACACCCCAGGTGTAGCGCCAACAAGGTTTTTCATACCAATACAAGTTAGTGCTAAGGGACAGGGGTTGGGGAAGTGTGACAAATCCACACTGGCAACCTGTAAGCTTCTATTTCCTACAGACCCCTGCCTTGGGTGAGAACAGCAGTGTGGGACTGTGGCCCCTGGGGGCCTTGGTTCTAGTTGGCGCATTCCCCCTCTGCAGCCTTTTGGTGCTCACTCCACACAGAGCTGGCCCAGTGAAGTCCATGCAGGTCTCTGGCCAAGAAAAGGAGTCCACAGTGTGGACCATTTTAAACAGGTTGGAACGGGTCTAGAGGAGGGCCATGAAGGTGATCAGAGGGCTAAAGCACCTCTCCTTTGAGGACAGGCTGAGAGAGATGGGGTTATTCAGCCTGGTGAAGAGAAGGCTCCAGGGAGACCTTAAAGCAGCCTTTCAATATCTGAAGGGAGCCTACAGGAGAGATGGGGAGGGACTCTTTATCATAGAATCATAGAATTTCCCAGGCCGGAAGGGACCTCCAAGGGTCATCTAGTCCGACCTCCCCGCAGTCAGCAGGGACACCCCCAACTAGACCAGGTTGCCCAGGGCCTCGTCGAGCCTCTCCTTGAATATCTCCAGGGAGTGGAGCGATAGGACAAGGGGTAACGGTTTTAAACTGGAAGATGGTGGATTTAGATTAGATATTAGGAAGAAATTCTTAACTGTGAGGGTGGTGGGACACTGGAACAGGTTGCCCAGGGAAGTTGTGAATGCCCCGTCCCTGGTAGTGTTCAAGGCCAGGTTCAACGGGGCTTTGAGCAATCTGGTCTAGTGGGAGCAACCCCCCATGGCAGAGGGGTTGGAACTCCATGATCTTTAAGGTCCCTCCCAACCTGAACCATTCTGTGATTCTGTGAAACACCAGTATTTTTCAAATGGCTGGGTTGGTGTGGCAATGCTGGTAATACATGAGAAAGTTTGATGGTGAGTCACAGGGTTGTTGTTCCCGAAAGTTTGCTCCCTAAGGCTGGATCTGTGCTATTCGTAGCAGTAGGAGCATACAGGCTCTTCCAGAGGGCTACCCAGTTGCTGCCTGCACAGCCTGGCCCCCTCCTGCATGTGCAGGGTGCCTGCACAGGGCTGGGCACTGCTGCTGCATCCCTGGGGATGCACGGGCAAAACCAAACTGAGGAGCCCCGAACTTAGGGCAAGGTGAGGTCAGCTTCATTTCAGTCGCTGCCTGGTGAAGAGCCCACGTGTGGGCTGAGCATCTTAGACACCCGCTTGCCATTCGGTCTGGACTGTGAATTTTCACCATCATGAGTGTAATTTAGCATGAAACAATTCTTCTTCTTCCGATCTCTTCAGTGCCGAGCATCGTGTGAATTCTGTCTAGAAGGCATATTGTCCAAGCAAAGAGTGAGACATCTGAATCCTTGCACACACAGAATATTATGTACCCACTAAGCTGCCTTTTTATGACTGAATATGTTGGTCATTATTCCTTTTATTTTCCCATTCAGACTAGCTGACTAGGAGATCGGTGTTTCTTTGTAGAAATGGGAGACATATACTGAAAAGCATCCAGACGTGGTAACCTCATTTTTAAAAAAAAAAACAACAAAACATTAGCATGATTTTAAAAGAGCCAAACCAATTATTTTTGAAATATGGTAAAAATCATTTGCTCCCTGGCTGACAGCTGTGTGTGCCAAGTTCTGCTCAGTGAGCCAGTTTTACAGCCAGTTGTAAACTCTCGAATATAGGCATTTATAATGGAAACTGCAACTCTGCCTTCACCAAGCCTGTGCAGACACACCACTGTAATATCGATTTAATTAGATACTGCATGGTTATTCCTGGTAACAAAAGCAAAGGACGTGCAGCATTTTAGCATCACACATACTGCTTTTATTTGGGATACTTGGCAGGTGAAAATCTGAAGGGGAGAACTAGAAATAGAGGCTCTAAGCTATTTGAATTCCCTCCTTGCAGCACTGGTTTGTGAAGTGATTTATTTGAGCTGCAGCCTATAGACCATACATCACCTTCCTGGTTGGCTTTGTTGGCACCTTGTCACATTCTTGCGGGCTTGAGGAATTCATTGTTCTTGTTTGAACTGATAAGAACAAAAAAGGATTTTCTGCCGGAGACCTTGGGAAAGGCAGAGGGGGAGGAATGTTGACATGAAACAGCAGGGCTGCACTTTCCCAAGCCTTTCAGCCAGCACAGCGGCCCGCATTCTTCCCTAGCTGGGGAGCCCGGGCCTGAGGTGTGCCGAGCACCACTTTACTTGCTGCTGACCACAAGTATGACCCAGGGTGATGGCAGTGAGGAGGGAACAGGGAGACAGATGCTTTTGGGACCCAGGGTAGGATCGCTTCAAAGGGAATCTCTCGTGTAGTGGCAGGAGATCATGATTGCTGAGAGGAATGCGAAATGCGGAGTGTTGTTTGATTTGAGCTAGCCCTCCAAAATTCACCTTGCTGTGTGTGTGCCTTTTGGGAAAGGTGCCGCACTGATCCTTCTTTCTCCACTGTGCCATTAAATGCTCAACTCAGGAAGGCGGCCTAAAGCTCTTGGTTCCAGCTGCCACATGGACCTGTCTTCAAAGGTAGAACATGTAATGGATGTTGGGAGCATCACTTTGCCCCTTACAGGCTTGGTAGCAAGTCCTGTTATGGATATAGTACCTCATCAGTATCCTAGGGGTCATTGTCCTGGATGAAACTCTAGCTGTTTTTTTTTTTCCACATTTCTTCAACATTACAAAAAAAATGCATTTTCTTGCTCCTGCTGAAAATGAAAAAGGTCACCACAAGAGCCTGAGGCTTACAAAGGCGTGCCAGTATGAACCATATTGGTACTGATGAGCAGTGAGCTGCAAAAATACCAATTAAAACAAGAATTTTTGCCCTGAGAATATGAAGGACAGCCATCTACTCCAAAGTTTTGCACCTGCTGTGTTCACAGAGGAGTGCTTTACTCTTTTTATGCCTTCCAGGTATCCAGGGAAAGGAGGTCACTGTCTCCTCAACCTCTTTTATTGAGAGGATATGAGAAAGCCCTAACAGAGGCTGTCCTTAATATCAGCTCTCTTCATAATAACAATCATAGAATCATAGAATTGTCTAGGTTGGAAGTGACCTTTCAGATCATCTAGTCCAACCATCAACCTAACCCTGATAAAAACCATCACTAAACCGTGTCTCTAAGCACTATGTCAACCCATCTTTTAAATCCCTCCAGGGATGGTGCCTCAACCACTTCCCTGGGAAGCCCATTCCAATGCTTAAGAACCCTTTCCGTGTAAAATTTTTTCCTAATCTCCAATCTGAATATCCCCTGGCACAACTTGAGGCCATTTCCTCTTGTTCCATTGCCTGTGACTTGGGAGAAGAGACCAACCCCCACCTCTCTACACCTTCCTTTCAGGGAGTTGTAGAGAATGAGAAGGTCTCCCCTCAGCCTCCTTTTCTCCAGGCTGAATACCCTCAGCTCCCGCAGCCTCTCCTCATCAGACTTATTCTTCAGACCCCTCACCAGCTCCGTTGCCCTTCTCTGGACCTGCTCCAGCCCCTCAATGTCTTTTTTGTGATGAGGGGCCCAAAACTGGACCTAGCACTCGAGCTGGGGCCTCACCAGTGCCGAGTACAGGGGGAAGAGTCCAATTCAGCACTGAGATGGAGCCGTGGGGACCACAGGATGGGGCATAGGAGGGCTGCAGCATCCTCCACTCCACTGGCAGGCTCTTCCCCTAAAAGGAAAACAGGGAGCGGGCAGTTTGCAAGGCAATAATTTTTAAAAAGGCAGATCTTTACCTTTCCATGTGGTGCCAGACTTAAATTTCAAACTGCTGATGACAGATAGCCTTATATAATTTTTAAATTCAAACAGAAACAGGGATGTTGGTATCAAGGGAAGGGTGTAAGGTCGGGTATGGCAAAGGATCTGCTCAAAAAAGTCCTCCATTTTGTTTTCATGATTGTTTTTCTTACCATTTATCTACTGATCTGCTGATTACAGGCTACATAGCATCTGCAGGACTGTCTAACATGACCCATAGATACAATATGCCACTGGCAGTACAGCCCAGGCTGACAGAGAAAGCAAGGGTTCCTCTCTCCTTTCTGCTATTGCCCGGTCATGGAGAAGGCTGGGGACCATTACAGAAGACAAAGCTCCCTGTCAGACCCTTTTTCATTCATGCTATATCCTGCAGGGTCATGTGCCCACAAGATGCAGAAAGAGTATGTGGTTATTTGAGTAAAGAAGGAATTGTGGCCACATGCATACTTGAGACCAAAAAGCATAGGATTACGTCAGGCAGGATATGGTGAAATGAGAGAAGAAAACAGTGGAATCCTATATTTACCACTGTGAAATTCTGTCCTCGTGTAATTCTTACATGTTTCTATTGCCTCAATAGTTTTACACTTAAGTTTTATAGTAGATGTTGACCTGGAAATATCTTGTGGCTACCAAGGTAGGAACTAGGAGGAGGAAAGTATGAAGAGTCAAGACAAGGTCCTTGTTTGGAGCCAGTGGCCAGAATCTCACTGGGTGCCTGCAGTGGAGAAAACAAGCTTGCCTGAACTCCCCAGCCCTGCCAGCCCCTAGATAGGCTCCAGCTAAAGGGGAGACAGTCTGATTCTCACCACCACCTTTTTTCCTACCCCCCACCACCTTTTTTCCTACCCCCCCACCACCTTTTTTCCTACACCCCACCCATCCCCTGCAACAGCGGGTATAGCAGGATTCACAAGCTTTCCTTATCTTGCACATAGGTGGAAAGAGAGCCTGGCTAGCCGGGTTATACAGCTATATATAACCCAGAGCCAGCTCTGACTGAACTGTCATTGCCTACAGAGCAGTTCCTGCCTGGCTTTCATTAAGACAAGAAAGACTCCTTTGCTGCTCTAGGCAAGGTGAAGTGGCCACGGTGAGGGATAGAGGGGGTGTGTATGTCTGTGTACTCTTTGATTCACAGAGCTGCCCCCTGACATAACAGCCTTCTTTTGGTGGTAACCGGTGTGAAATAGCCTTACAGCTCAAATATTAAGGCTGGCCTGACAGTGCTTTTCAGAAAATATAATTTGTGTGGTATAATGGATGGCTCTGTGGTTTTTTCCACTGTAAGAGCAGATTTGTGTCTACATTTGTTGGACTTGATGATCTTAAAGGTCCCTTCCAACATAGGCAATTCTATGATTCTATGCAGGACACAACACACAGCCAGAAGAGACAAGTAATGATTTAAATCAGCTGCTGTCACCCAAGGAGGTGACTCTTACTAGACCAGATCACCTGCCGAGCCAGGGTGCTGTGGGGAGCACTGGCTTGAAAGCTCTGCACAGAGTATGAGCATCCCCACCAATGCTGCTATCATGGGAGGGTGAGGGACAGATGAGGCAGCAGCCAGGGAGGGGAGAGCAGGCTGACGCCAACAGGACAGAGGGGAAAGAGTGAAGTTGTGAAGGATGTTGAGGCGGCAGTGGCAGAGAGCTGAGGCAATGTGGCAAGCAAAAAAACAGTGGGTTTTTTTGTAGCCAGGTGTCCTGGCTACAAGCAGGTTGGGAAGTGTCAGTGTACGATGCAAAAACTTCCCTGCCCATCTTCATGTCCTCAGTCCAGACAGTGTAATTCATGTGCTTCGGTTTTCATCAGGTGTAAAATAGGAGTGGTAATCCTGGTCTTTCATTTTGTGAAACATTTTGAGATCTTTAGGTGAAAACCAAACATTTTACTAGCACAAGGGAAAGAGGAAAACCTTTCCACCTGGGAAGGCTTGCTTCTAGGGGTCCAGGTCAGTTGCTTTGGGGTTGGGACAGGTAAGGCCATCATCTACCTGCTGCTTATACCATGACAATAAAATCTGTAATTTAACATTTGGTACCTTTTATTGCCTAAGAGGGCTTCACATTTTGACTTTGTTACTACTAGTAGTGGCTACTGAGAATATATACAAGGATAAAATACATACAAGGTGTAAAGCGTGAAGTGGCCATGTGTGTGTATGTGTAAGCCTATCTTTGTAATAAGTGAAGCAGCTTATATATACAGGGCAAAGCTTGAGACAGTTTTGTCATATTTTTAAAATCAGTGTTGGCTGGTCTAATAAAAGACTCTCTGCCTGCCTGCAAATCTTGCCTTGCTCACAACCTGAGCTGGTCGAATTTTCAGTGACTATGCAATTTCAAACAGTTAATGCTATTGTTATTGTTATGCTAAAAGTTAAATGCTATTCTCTTGGCAGCATAGTGTCTTCTCCTTCATGTCACTTGAACAGGTATAAGCACCCTTAGCAATGGCTGCCAGAGAGTATTATATCCTGAGCTGGAGGCAGGTGGATTTATGGTACAAATGCCCCCTGCACTTCTTGGCTTATAGTGCCAAGTGCTGCAAGGATCGCGTGTCTCATCTCGGAGCTCTTGCTCTCAGGAGTATTCCTCCTGAAGTGAGGGCTGCTGGCTCAGGCACTGCCTTTGCAGGTATTTTTAATGGCTTTCTTTTCAGCTGACCCCCGCGTTGTCATCTGTTTCTCCAAGTCCAGCTCCTCTGACATTCACACTGGTGAGCTTGCCAGCTTTGAGCTTTGCCTTTTCTTGAGCTTGGAAGCTGCCCCGCTTTCCAGGGCTGAGCTCACTGACAGTGTATCACTGCTCTCTGCTGGAGAAGCACTGAGCTGGGCCAGGCCTCTCTGGGTCTCCAGCTGTTTGTCAGGAATGCAGGTGTGATGGCCAAACCAATAACCTCTGAGCCTTCAAGAGCAAACTTAATGTACAGCTTATTGCTGGTCCCCATACAGCACAATTTGGGGTCTTTGTTGTGCAGGCTGGAGACAAGTGTTTTCAGAAAGAAGATGAGAGAGATAAATACAGTGATTTTGGCTGAACATAAACATCTGTGGTCACATGGACTCGCTCCCTGGTAGTGCAGAGTGATCACTGGAGTGATTTTCACAGGTTTGTGCTCTAGCCTGGAGTATGATTTCCCGATGGCATTTGCAGTCATATAATGTTCCATCTGTAAAAGGTTTCTTCTGGTCAGATGCAATGTCCAGTTATGAGTGTATTGTTTTTCTACTCAAGGGGTGTAGCAAGCATGAGGTCTTAAGAGTTCGTGTTGAAAGACACTCGTTCCGGTCATCTTTATTAGATTTTGGCAGTTGCAGAAGTTAATCTGCCTGTTGCACTGAGTCATTCTTCAAAGACACAGGCAAATTATCAGATCCTCACCACAAAATGAAAATTATTTAAAATAGTCCCTTCCACTTGAGCCCCCCCCCACACGTACATATCATGTACATGCACACATGGTACATCTTCTAATTTCATGTATTTTTTTAGCACTGGCATCTTTTTTGCTTGAAAACAACGCAAACATAAATCATAAAAAGGCAGCTTTGCAACAGCTTTAAAGTGCTATTATATTCTGCAGCATTCCAAGTGAATTATTGCTGTGCTGTCAAAGAAAACAAAAACATTTGGGAAGGACTGTTTATTTTACAGTGGTTGACCAAAAGTATGCAAGTGGTTATAAAAAATGTAGACAGCTAACGATGGGAGGTGCCATTGCTCATTCTGTAACCCATTCACAAACCTTTGACACTGATTTTAGATCACCAGAGATAGAGCTAGGCACTTCCCACAGGAAAACACACACACTTCCAAATCATTCAAGTTATAAACAAAACACACTGTTCTCCCCTCCCTCACTCCACCTTGATTGTTCTTACCCACCCACCCACCCAACCAACCAAGCAAAAAGCATGGAATTTCTGTATGTGTAGTGAGGCCTGTTCAACCAACTGTTTCTTTGAACTGTTTTCCACTACGACAAGGTGTAACTTGTAGAGCTGTGTGTTTAAATGTGTCTTGTCTTTCAGAGAAACTTACCTATTAAAGTGGTACCATTTGTGGTGCTATAGGGTACCATTTCCTATAATTAGAGTCCCTTTGTATTGAGCTCCCCACCAAAATTGTTGTATGCAAGCTCATGGAGGGTTGGGGGCTGTATGCTAACGTGTTTGTCAACGTCTTGGAAATAAGGCATGCGGCTGTGGTCTGCTCACCCTAGAAAGAAAAGTAGTAGAACAGAAGATGGCTCAGAAGGTGATCAAGGAGGCTGCCATATGAGTGGCTATCCTGAGATGGATGACTGAGTAAGCTGGGCCTCTTCATCCTGCAAGAGAGATGATTTGGAAGAGTCTACAAGGTCATGAGAGGCATGGAGACAGTTGCTAGGGACTGGCTGTTGACTAGCTTTTCTAAGACAGAAATGAGTGGAATCAACTAAAATCAGTAGCAGCCTACTTCAGAAGAAGCAGAGATGGTTCTTCGCACTGCAGATTGTAGATCAGTGGAACTCCTTGCCACAGGGTGTTGGATGCCAACAATTTATGAGGGTTCAAGGGAAGACTGGAGAAATGAATGGAAAGAAGGATTTGAGGATTACTAAACACACACAGACCACATCTAGCTCAGGAGTCCCCAGAACTTAAAATAACTAAAGACTTGGAGACTATCAGAGCATTACACATCATTGTATCCTTTCCCTGTGTGACCTTTTTCTAGGCATCTGCTTACAGAAGAAGAGTACAGGGATAGTTCAACATCTTTTCTGTTCCAGTAGGACCATTCCTGTATACATAGCGTAAGTCTAATAGTGGAGATACCTTGTAAATGCACTCAGCTTCTCTTGCCTTCCTTCTTCACATGAGTAATGCAGGAAGGAATGAATTCTTGAAGATGCTTATGATAAGCATTCTTACTTTGCTATGTGTTATTCTTACATGAGGACCATACAGGATCAGCCTGCAACGACAGGATACTAAAGGCTCAATCTTCAGTGCCACAGTGGCATCATTGGAAATCTTCCTGGATAGGAGACCAGTCCTATGACAGTCTTAAATCCTTTGGTCAGGATCCTCATGAGCTCAGTGCTGACCTTGGCATCCTCACACACACCTCACAGTTGCTGTCTTTTAATAACATCAGAGGCTATATACATGTCTTCGGTGAATCTAAACATCAAGCTGCCTGTGTTTGTCTTATCAAAATAGATGTTGCAGAAGCTCATACTGTACTTGAGCACATTTATTCTGGCTTGAGTGTAAATAAGTGCATTTATCGGGCTGACGCAGAGCCTACCAAAGTCAGTGGGAAGTTTGCTTTACTGAGGATTAGATCAAGCCCTTGGTGCTACCCTCAGATGCTTAGTGGTCTCCCAACATGCAGACACCAAATTTAGTACTTCAGGAGAGTGCATGTCTTCCTAGAAGATCTGTATCAATTGTCACTGCCCAGCGTGAAACACTTCATTGGTCACCATCCCTTTCTGCTCTATGCCTTCTGCAACGAAACATCTGCCAGTGGCTTTTACAACGAAATAGCAATTGTGATTTTTATCAAATGAGCCTGTTAAGAAGTAGGAAATGGCAGAAGAAGAAAGAAATGGCAGAAAAGTCACCTCTGATTTGGGAATTATCTTAGATTATATTTCCTTGCATTGTGGAGTGCCTGTATTAGCCATCTTGCTTTGGTTGGCCACAGTGTAAATGTTGGGGGGGGAGGAATCCTTAAAAGCAAAACAATAGTAGTTATAGTAATAGTCATGGTCATAGTCATCATAACAATCATCATAATAATAACAATTTATGAAAAAATCCCCCTGCAAGTCCTCATACTCATTGCAAAGTGGTAGAAAGATCAGTCTTGGCCTGCATCAGTTTTTAGCTGCCAACGTCTTGCAGGAAACTAAAAAAGAGAAAGTAAGAAAGAAAACTGTTAAAAGGCTGTCGTCCACCCACTGCCATGCTCTGTACGTGCCGAAACGTGTGCGGGCTCCAAGCAGTTGTTAATGAAGATCTGTTGGTGAAGGCAGCATGTGAATCCCCGTGACTCTGCCTTTCATAGACGTGCCGGGATAACCACGTCAGTGCTGTTGACACATTTCCCTTCCCTGTAGGTGCACACCCTTTCCCATGCGTTCCTGCAGTGCATGCGAATTGGTCTGAGTCGTCCTCCAGCTACACCCCTCGTGGAATTCCATTAGAAAGCCAAGGTGGGGAGTATCCATGAGCTGCTTAACAGCTGAGCAGTCCTTCTGCCCCCTATTTACTACCCTAGTACATCAACAATGCCAGAGGCCATACACAGTATTACCTTGCATGGCTACATAATTAGAGCTGTCTTCTCTGATGAGAGGGAAATAAGCCCGCTGCCGTTTGCCAAAAGCAACCTTAGTCAATGGGAGAGAGAGGGATATTTTGTGCTTGGTTTTTTTGCTGCTTGTATTAGACTCATGCGCTGCTATTTCTATCTGTTTTGCCAGTTGGCATCCATCCACCTTTTCTGTTCATGCTCAAGCAGCCAGGAACACTACGGCGGGAGAGGAAGCCCCTTCTCATATGTTGCTGGCTGAGCTGCCAGTGGCTTGTGTTTGTAGTGGATCCAGCAACAAAACAAAACAACCCCATCAAGTCAGCTGTGTTCGCTAACAAGTAGGTCTGCTGAATAGTATTGGAGCAGTGTCCCAGAGCTTCCCTTCTTCTTTGGATGCAATAATGGCATTAGATTATTTAATGTCCAAAGGAAAAATGGGCATATGATTTTCCAAACTTGAATAGCTATTCTGTTATACAAAAAAAAAAAACAAAACCAAAACACCACCAGAAGGAAAACCCAGAGTCACTTACTACTCAAATGTAGGTGGAGGTGAATGAACTTGGTCTGAACTGATCAGGTTGATTAGATGGTTTAATTGAGTTCTGGTATAGCAGAAAAGTAGAAATATCTTCTGACCAGGAAATGGTAAAAGCTGCTTATAAACAGCCTGTAATGAGAGAATCTGAGTCATTAACTTGTATGTGCAGACAGGGTATACACTTACATGTCTCATGCCTAATTTACAGCCACAACAGAAATACTTTTATAGGGACTGAATAATATTTGGGAGAAGCTGAGGGGGTAAGGAAGCAAGGAGAACAGCCAAGTAATTGAAAACATCCTCCAGAGAAGTAGCCCACAAATGACATTTGGGATGCTGAATGTGAACTGGCAATATGAATACAATTCCTACTGAAAAAGCCGTTTGTCGAGGTAGTCAGCGTTTTGGAACTGTGTCATTTGAAAGCATATACTTGCTGATAGAAACATGCTTATCCCAGCCTTCTGCTGCAGGAACGGTACCTACTGATGCTGGGGCTGAATTCTGCTCTTGGTGTCTCCCTGAAAAATGATCTTTCAGTTTTCCTTCCACCCACTCGTTCTGAACGACCTACTTATATGATCACCATGGGAGTCCACTATGCTAATCTTAGTGGAACTACTTACTAGTTTAGTTCAAAGACTCAGACCAGTCTGTTATGTTTTCTAAAGCAACTTGCTATCAAGAACAATGGAACAGAGTATGGAGAAGCTGAGTAGTACAGTCTTGTTGTAGTCAGACACTTTTATTTCCAGAATTTATTGGGGCCTACAAATAGTGCTTTCTCCCATTAAGACAGGGGTAAGAATTATCTATTCAGCTTTCTGAAAATTCTAAGCTTGGAGAACATAATGTAGTTAGGGAAAGATTTCTAACATGAATAGTACAGTCTTGTTGTAGTCAGACACTTTTATTTCCAGAATTTATTGGGGCCTACAAATAGTGCTTTCTCCCATTAAGACAGGGGTAAGAATTATCTATTCAGCTTTCTGAAAATTCTAAGCTTGGAGAACATAATGTAGTTAGGGAAAGCTAACAGTCATTTATTTAAAATGGAGTGAGTAAGTAGTAAGTAGTCTCTTTTTCTTCTAATTAACTGGTATTTTTGTTCTCAGTGCTTGGAGAATACTTCGTCTGATTGGGGAAATATTTTATACAAGAGTGAAACACTGCAAATTGAGTATCTTCTATGTATAACACATTTATGATATGAGGATCTCTTGGGCATTGTATAGCGGAGAATGCCATTGTCCCATGTAGGAAATTAGACAGCAGAAAGTGAATTGGTTGTATATTCCAACTCTTAATTCCCTACCTGATAGCCTTTGCTGCTTCTATTACCCGTAAGTGTGTTTCAGGAGCTTAAATTATGTTATAAATTACGTAATATATTTTCCTATTGTTTGCAAGAAAAATAGTGTATTTTGAAAAGTTTTATCCCTCATCTGGGAGTAAAGGGTATTGTGAAAATGTTTCAGAAACCGACAGTACATTTGCTCAAAGACTGTCCTTTCTCTGTGTGGAAACTTGCCAGCAGTTTCTGCCTCGGCTCCATACTAAGGAATACTTTAAACATGGAAAATCTCGTCAATGAGCTGCTTACGTTACAGAAAAGGAGCAAGGGTTGACCCCGAGTGTTTCACGTGTTCCTATTCAAGTGTCTCTTTCCTGCAAAGCCCAGCAGAGCTGCAATAGCCACAGTGTGTTATTTCATAGAGAAAGTTCAGTGAAGGAGTGGGACCTCGTCTCTGTTTTGCCTGTTGGCTGCCCTGCAGTAGCCAGCCGTGTGTGTCCTTAGCCTGCTGCCAGTGGAAGGTAAAAGGCATCACCTAAAGTGTTCTCACTGCGCGAGCATGTGGTCAGTAACTTGACTGTGTGCCTGTGATTCTTATTTTGAACTGACCCAGAGGCCGGTGGTTGGTAGTAAAAATCTACCTAGGAGACATTTGGCAGATCGAGTTTAAGACGTAACTGATACGGGAACAGGCTTAGTAAAAAGGGGATTAATTCAATGCAAACTGGGAGAAGTCAGTCCAAGCTTTTCATCCTAGCATTAGCGAGGTTCTCAGCATAGCTGCAATGTCTCGGGAAGGTGGGCATTCATTTCTAGGACGTCCCTCAGCCCAGGGTCTCTGGGCGTGGGAATGCTGCTTACACAGAACAAAGCACCAGAGCTCAGAGATTCCAGAGTTTAATATCCTTTGGGGTGCTTTTCCTTCCTTGCTTTTATGGACAATGAATAAACCTGGGAGAATAATATAAGTCTAGATTTACTGTACACATTTTAAGTCTCATATTCTTTATGGCACAAGGTAAGCTGTAAAAGTTCAAGGTTTCAGCTCTGTGTAAATCAGCATAGAACCATCAAAGAGACTGGGACAACGTTTGTGTGTAATAATCAGGGCATAATTTGGAAAAAAAAACAAAGCTAGTTCGGTGTTATCAACTAGAACCCTGTCACTGCCTTAAAGCAAGTAAAAACATCCAAGTTCAGTGAATATTTTCCAATGGCCAAATATTAATCTTGATCATTTTTCAATCATTTAGAAGCAAACGAGTAATCTGTTATTCCATGCAGAGATGCTTTTAGTTGTGCCTTGAAGAATGAACCTTTTGTGATCCTGAATCTCCAATCTTGCTTATATGTGTGAGGTTATGGGCTGTCACTGCCATTCTTCTTATGAAAAGGAAGTACTTTCTTTAAGATGGGCAGTGATTTTTGCTCAGGTAAATAATATCAGCACATTATTTGAAAAGCATCTGAAAGGCAGAATTCTTTTGTCTGCATTAAAGAGTTCATGGATTTTCCATTATTTTGTTTTTACCAGTGTATTTGTCGTGCTGTAGGTACGTAATAGCAGATAGTGGGTAGATTCAGCTGACTTCAGGGTAGACTTGCAAATGCTACAAGCTGGGGTTTTTTTCTTTGCTTAAAATGCTATTTCAGGATTTTGTATTGTCATCCCTTAACTGCAGTTCCTAGGTGCCTTCTGCATAAAATCAATAGCAGTAGTAAAGACCCTAGAGAAAGGCACAGAACCTCACATTCCTCTCTGCGGCTGAGGTAAAAACCTTTGTCAGAGTTTGTGAGCTTGGCTGGTTGGAGAGCTGGTGGCTGGGCAGCTCGGGTGAGGCTGTGAGTGCCACCCTTGGGTGACTGCTCGTCCTGCCAGATCCTTCCAGCCCTTGTCTCAGCCCTTGGTGACGGGGTGAGCAGCTCTTGGAACCGAAGGAAAAACTCCCATCCATGGCTCTGCATGCTTTTGGACACGTTCACTGCTTGCTGAAACATCCTGAAGCCCACATGCTTTAATTGCAGCATGCCCCCCCCTTCACATGTAAAGGATATTTATTCTTTCCCCAGCTGCAAGCATGAACTTGGCACACAGAACAGCGTTACGCATTATATCCTCTTTTCTCGCCTTCTGCAAAGTGATGTATGTGACCTCTGCGCTCATGTTCCTCAAGCTTCTCTCAGTTAATATCTTTCTTCCCATTCTCCCGTCAGCTGTGGACTGGGGCTCTGATGCTACAGCCTCAAAAAATAGCTGACAGTTGAAAGCAGCATTGTACTGATTGCTGTGGGATGGACAGAGGGAGAATGTGTCTGTGGATGGGTGGGAGGGAGGGATGATGCTCGGCCACCTTACATACAGCACTGTGTGGGCTCCAGCGTCCAGCCAGCCCCACACATCCCCCTTTCCTCTCTCCTGCTGTTTCAGCCCCCTGCTTACTCCATTTCTCCTTCTCCACCTACTCCACCACCGATTTAGTTAGCCCGGTGATTGCAGGTCTCTGACGCTGCGCCTGCTCGTTTCCTCAGAGGAGGGAAGAAGGGAGCCCCGTCTCTCCCGCTGACACTCGCCCCCGAGGTCTTGGCTGGGGGACAGCCGCTGCTGGCAGCGCTCTGGGAGGAACTCGCAGTGGTAGCAGAAGAAAAGAATTTGGCAGGGAGGTGAGCCACATGATTGTGATTCACCCCGCGTGCTTGAAATGTGGCAGGAGGGCTCGGAAAGGCTTCGGGTGCCAGCACTGAGAGCAGAGACACTCATGTTCAAACATCACATTCTTTTTATAGTAAGGCATGCCTCATAGGGAAAATATTGAACTTGGCCTTCCAGGATGAAGAAAATAGGCCCAACTGTGATTTTACTGCTTGAGTCACTCAATCAGTTACTGGTTACATGTAGGAAGCCTTCTATTAGGCTGACTTGGAAAAATTGTTTTTAATTAATTAATAGTGACACTGAGCTGTTTTTCAATTTGCTCAAAACTGCTTTCATTTGTAGTTCCCTTTATGTAAAAACACTCTTAAGATAACGTAATTCAGAAGAGTAATCACCTCTAATCCAGTCACTTAATGTAACTGCATTCTAGATAGGGCTTTTTTTTTCGGTCAGGGGTTGGAAGGTCGCTGGAAAGGTGAACAAAGTTGTACTGGAATCGTGATGACTTTGTGTGCCTCATTCTTCCACCTTTCCTCATAGAGGATGGCCCTTAAGCCCTGGGTCACATGCGTGTCCCATTCACATCCCACGGAGCAATGAAAGAAGCAGAAGATGCGGTTCCATACACATGGAGGTGCAGGGCAGCACTTTGAGGACCATGTAACAAATCAGTTCCGGTCCAGCTTAAAAATTCTGGCTTTCCTTTTGTAGGCCACCTTGTTGTGAAAATCCAATGCCACGAGACCATCTCCTTAGCCTTATTTCGACCCAGTTTCCTCACCCGGTAGGAGGTGGTTACAGGTCCAGTTATGGAAGTGCAGCTGGGTCGAGGAACAGCAGCCGCCACAGCCCCGCACGGCCCACGTTGGCTCAAAGGCTTATTGCTTCCCATGCACCATAAATCTGCATCTGCATCCAAAAATGTAGAGGCCACAGTGTATGGAAGTTCCTCTTCCTTGCCGAGTGTGTTTATGACAGATTTATATTGATGGCAGCAGTGCACCACAGCCACAGACTTCTATTTTATTCGGGCTCTTCTAACTCAGTCCCTATTTCCTGTTGAAGGTGAGACAAGGTCCTATATGAATGAGGGGTGAAATTACAGCTGAACTTTCTAATTGCTGTTAGTACAGGAGAACCTTTAAGAAATATAGCGAGACCTTTTGTGTTCAGAGCTACCTCTGCCCTCTCTTCACTAGCTCGCTTTATGTTTAGTTTGCGTTTTCCCCCGTACAACAAGCCCGTAAATGTGTGCCTGTATCTCTCATTATGTTTGCAGAGGGCATTTGAAAAGAAGGTGAGAAGTGCTTTAATTCTTGAAAAAAGCCAGCCAGTTTCGGCTACCCAGAACTTTCAAAGTGTATACAAAAATACAAATGCTGGGAACTGTTATTTCAGGCCTCGGGCTTAGACATGATAAATGAACACTGTCCAGATTTCGTTTGGGAAGCAGTGCCTGCTCCTGCACAGGCACATTCATATCCTGATGGGCTGCGGGGCGGCTCGGAGGGGCAGTCCCCACATCCTCCCTCTGACCTTGACGGTGACTGCTTCCTCCCGCCTCCCGCGCTGATGCCGAGCCTGGGTGCGAACACCGGCCACGGCTCAGGAAGCGAGCAAATGTCAAGTTTAGCTCTGCCAGAGTATTCTAGGACCAGATACTTCTTCATCTCATCCTCCTTTCCCTCTGCCCTCTCTCTCTGTTTCACTGTGACAGCGGAGGAGGAAAAATCTGATGTTTACAGTCAGGGCTTCAGAGGTTCCCGTCGTGTTTTAGGAGTGATGCCAGCATCTTTGGGGCTTTGAAGAACCCCATCATGAAGCTGCTCTGAAAAACCACAGTCCTCCTTCTGGTATCATGCTGATTTGGCACCAGGTTTTTAATTGGAATAATTCCTTCTCAATTCTAAGTCTAAATCGGGAAGCAGAAGGAGGCAATGCTAACTGGTAACCAGAAGAGGCATTGACCATTTCTCTGTCCTCTGTAAACGTTCTTGATTTTCACGTTTGTTGGACAAACGTCCTTTTTATTTAGCTTGCTGTGATGGGATCTGGTTGCTTTGCGGAGAGACTGGAGGAGAAGCAGGTCCCCCATGGACACTACCCAAGAAACTGAACCAGCCCCAGAAATCCCAGGGTGCAAAAATGCCTCCAAGCTGCCTTTCCACTTCTCTTTTCATCTGTACTGGCCTCTGAATCTAGGCCAGTCAGTTATTTCTTGCTTCAATCCTTGTTTCACTACAGGATTTAATAGCTTAGGACTTAATGGTTGTTTGCAGTGATAAATAACTCTGCCTTTGATTGAAAGGAGAGTTCAAAATCTTCTGAACCGAATCCCCTCTTTAAACAGTCAGTCTTTATTTTTTCCTTTAGAGCAAAAATCACCAGGGTGTTACTGTCTGTGTTTGCTGTGATTCACCCATCAGCCACCTCATGCAGGGTGGTTTCATGCTGTTCCTGTGTCACCCCTCGTGCAGGAAGGTTGTGCTGCTGGCTGACCGGGGCGTCTGAACAGCCAAGGTGTCTGCTGCTGGATTAACACAGAGGTTTTTCATCTGACATATTATTACAAACATCTGTCTGGGCCTTTAGGTTCCTAAAATATCTTTAAATGCCTGGGTGTACGCGTCTTCCCAACGACACAGAGGAAGTCTGTGGTAGATCAGGAACTTCTCCCTGGGGGAGGGACCCTGACGGTGCAGAACAGGGAGTAAATCAGTACGTTGTTCATGGATGTTTTTGAAGGGAGCTGAAAACACTGGCTAGTAAAAGGAGCATGTGGGAGATGATGTAACCCCGGCTTGGGAGGAAGAGCCCAGAGCTTCACACTGCTCCGTGGCAGTGTGACAAGTCAGGCTTCCAGTGACAGTCATTTATGCTGCTAGCCTGGATTTTAATGGATGATGGCTGGAGTTGTTGCGGTCTGGTGGAAAACAAACAAACAAATAAACAAACAAACAGATCTGTAGTTTTAGGAGCCTATTTTAAAATGTCAGCCCATCTGCCAGGCAGAGGTTCAATAAATCAAGGTTGCAGGAGAAGGTTAACGCGCACACGTGCGCGCGTGTGTTCTGCAGGCTTTGCATACTTCTCCAATGACTGCTTTTCTAAGTTGATATTTATTTTGCAAAAGATGCTCCTAGGATTTACACAGCTGATGGCAATTAAAGAACTATGCTGGGGAGACATATGCCTCGTTTGGAAGGAATTTAATTGCTACCTCTCAGCCTATTTCTTTTTTGCTATAACTAGCTATGCTTTGATGGTCAAACCTTGGAAGGTGTTGAATATCCACACTTCCCACTGTATTTAAGTGGCACGGGAGGTGCTATGTACCTTCGCTGGAGGGATGATGCATCTTGAAACCTGTTGTTTCACTCAATGTCCATATTAAGTGCAGGTCTGGGGGACGTGTGAGTGGCACAGCCCTTCCAGCCTGTCTGCCTAAACGCCTTTTTCTTTTTCTCAAGGCCTTTCTCAGGGCCTCTCACCTGAGAGAGCAGTTTGGTATCTTCACTCTCAAAGGAATACTAGTGAAGAAAACAAGCCAGCATGCGTGAGGGTGAGAGACTCCAGCTCTCCTTTTCCTACCAAAGAAGGAGATATTGTCCCAAGTTTTGCAGTCAGTTGCAGTGGCAGTGCTTCCATGGACACTGAGGGAAGTTGGAGCATCCCCTAAACAGCTCACTTGGGAATATTCAGGAGAAAGCAGAACGTTGCTAGTTGTTAATAGAAACCTTTGCTTGCTTTTTGTTCCTTAAAAAACAGAGGAAAAGAGCCTTTTTAACATTACTGCTTTCTTCACACACCGTTGCAAAATGCAGTGGTCCTCTCCACAGCTCAGCTTTGCTTGTACACTCAGCTCTTTATCCCTTTGCTGCTGCTGTGCTGCTGTTACGAAGGTAAACCCACTTGGACCAGTAAAAGATCACTTAAAACAAATAGTAAAATGAACAACATTTGCAGAGCAATAAAGGAAACACCTCTGCAAACCATCCACCCCCCTTCTGAAAAAATGTTAAAGAGCATCAGTCTCCAAAGTTGCAAATAATATTTTTATTAGGTTTCAGATGCACGCACACAAACAGAGGCAGCATACGCCCCTAGATGCTTACAGAGCCTACTTCCAACTGCATGATTATTACTTCATTCCTTCCTCATCGCAGCAAATTCTTCAACGCAGGACGTAAAATAAAAGTCATTAACAATGTTTATGAGGAAGCATATTGTGTTTAAACGCCCATTGTGAAGAAAAAAAGGCATTAAGATTGTTCAGAGCGTAGGAAGTGAGGAGGGCAGGAGGAAATTGTGTTTGTTGAATATGTTTATGTGAGGATTACATGCACTTTATGCAATTCAAGATTTCAGAAGCAGATAAGATCATCTAAATCAGCCATAAAATCTGTATCTGATTTTTCACACCAGAGAAATAACAAAAAATGGTTTTGTTTTCTCTGGAGGAAAACAGAGAGAAGGAGGCATAGGGCCAAATTCTGATCTCACTTTTGCTGGTGTTCAGTGAAATTGTTGGAAATATGCTGGATTTACACTGATGTAGGCAAGATTAGAGCCTTGCCTGTGGCAGACAGAACATCACCTCTGTACATTTAGTATGGCTTGGGGCTATTTTAATACAAAAACTATTTTAAATACATTGTTATTGCTGTAATGTAGTTGACAAGGTCATGGTAAGCAAATACAGACAAACGTTACAGATTTAATATAATTTTGCCGATATTTGGCTGAGTTATTTGTGTCTCCGCATAATTTTGCTACTTCAAATGTGTTTCTTGTGAACGAGTTCTTAACTTAGAAGAAGTAACTGAGCATCCACCGTGTGAGTCTCAAATGAATCAACACCCCCATGCCGAGTCCCTTTCAGTTGCTAAGTGACAGCTTGTCTCGTCCAATCTTGTAAATTTAATTTCTTCCTGGATGTGTTTATACTCTCAAGACAGATCTATCCAGGCAAATCCTTCCTTCTGCGGCACAGTTTTTAGCTGCTGCTGCATAGCTCATAGGTGATGCATATTCATTTGGCACAGACATTAACAAGGTGGGGTGAATCAGAGATGGGGCATCAATGTTCCTTTTCCACCAGCTGTAGGTCCATTCTGGTGTTTGGGTGCATTTCTTCTATTTTACGTGCTAAATCTGAGGTCAAATTCTATACCGCTGTAAGCCAGCGGAGATCCTTTTATTTCAGTGGATCTGTAGCAATTTGCACTGGCTGAGAATTTGGCCCCTAAAAGCTTGTGTCAACAAAAGTTTTAACTGGGGAAAAAGCAATAGAAAAAACTAAGTAAAGCAGTTGCTGTCAGGAGACGTTTCTATTATGTAATCCTGAAATAGTAGTGTTTTGAGTGAAGCTGGTTCGGTCATCCTAAACAGAATTAGTACAGTTGGGAAAAGGGGGGGAGGTGTGAATGTTTCAAGGAGGTCTTTGAACGTTTTCTTCAAATGTTCATTGCATCTAAGATCCCATTTTTTGTGTGCCTTTATTTGCTCCAGAATACTGCCGGACTGCCAACAAAGGAGGGCCTGTCCTCCCAGGAATTTTCTGCATTCCTCTCTGGAGTAGGCATTTTTCTCAGCTACAAAGGCCCTTTGGCAAATTCCCTCTAATCATTGGATTTACCCTGGGCTCTGATAGGTGCCATTCATGAACTTGGTCTGCTGTTTGATGGGGCTGAAGCAATAATGGGATCTTTTCATGATAAACAAAACAGAGTAACATTACTGGAGGAATCACAAAGCTGCTCTTGTAGGGCAGTTCGGTTCTTTCTCCCTCCTTCTCTCTGTTTCCCTGCATTATCAATTTTCCTTTCATTTTTTCCTCATCCTTCCCTTGCTTTTTCGCACATACATTCTTTTTGGTCAGTGGGACCATTTTTACTGGCAGATCTTGTCCACATTTGGCCCCAGGAGATTCAATAAGCCCGTACAAACTGCCCAACTTTAGCAGCTTAGTGGTTTCTCCAAGATGTCTTATACACCATCAGAGTGGAGATGCCCACAGATCTTGATTCCTGTCTTCCCCTCCCATGGGTTTTGTGCCCATCAGTGGGTTTCATTCCCATCAATAACTGGCATTTGAGGGAGGAAGGAAAGGAAGATAAGTTAAGTAAGGACTCACCTTGGTACTTTTTAAAGCCAAAGTTACCACTGCTTTGAAACTCCATTGGTAATAGTCACTTTGTAGTGTTGTAGACAACACATTTGCAGATATTTTTTTCTCTAATTTTTAAAGAAGTGCTATATATGTTGTGAAAAGTAATATTCTGAGATCACAGAGATAATACAAAAGTAGTTGTATTTATAACAAATGAGCTCAACAGTCAAAGATAAGATAGAAAGGCATCTTTTCTTTGAAGTTGTTTCTGCTTGTCTCTTTGGGGTGATGGGGCCCATTTAAATGTAAACACTACAATGCTCTTTCTGACAGCTTTTGAGCCCAAGGTTGATTAACATGCAGAAGTGTTTTCTCAGGCTGAGGGAAGGTTCAGTTGAGCTGCCAGAGCCTGCATAGAGCACGAAGAGCCCCAGCCTCAAAGTGTCCTGCCTGCGCTAAAGCCCTAAAGAGAATGGAGCCACCTAGACTCCAGCAGGATCCTGGGGAGCAGGCTGTTCCCTAAAGAAACCACCAACCATGAGACCGGCCCGCCTTTCATTTAAACGTCTCGCACATCTTCTGATGAAACATCAAATTGATGGCTTGGGTGAGCAGTACAGCTCCTTTTGAGAAACAAAAATGGCAAGATCTACTTTTAAAATTCAGGGGTTTAAGAACATTACATTTCTAACCAGCAGTTTCAAACCAATTAATTTTCACATTCATTACCTTAAAATGCCAATTCATTTTTGAAGCTGGTAATGAATCAACTAAGTAAACATAAACCAGATATTGTTGTTTCAGAGTTTGCTAAAGCAAACTGATCTTTTTCCACACACACACAAAAAAAAAATTGCTGGAATGTTCCTCTCCAAAACTAAAAGGGGGAGGAATCAGACAGAAGGGCAATGAGCACGTTGTCTTCCATGTGTCGCACGTAACTTCTCACACTTCCATCCTGCTGAACAGCACTATGTTTGGAAAGTGTTGGAGGAAAAGCCGAATGTGCTGCAAGTATGTTAGAGAGCTCTTCTTAGACTCATAAACAGTAGATCAACAGGCTACATGGAGAACCCTCTCAGCTCTTCAGATAAGAACCTTAACCTTAAGCACCTGTTGGAACTGTTAGCTTGAAGGAAACATAAGAGAACTATCATAATTTGACCTAATCTGAATCATAGAATCATTTAGGTTGGAAAAGACCTTTAAGATCATTGAATCCAACCATAAACCTAACACTGCCAAGTCCACCACTAAATCATGTCCCAAAATGCCACGTAGCTGAAAAAAGACATTGGATCTCTGCCACTGCTGGATGGAGAGAACTAGTAGATGGGGATCTGCTGAGGGACTTCTCCATAGCCATACTCTTTGGGTGATCTGATTCCTCCAGGTGAAAAAAAATATTGAAGAAGAATCCATGCACTGTATGGGATATAAGTTATAGGTCTTTTGGGGAAAGCTACCCAAACCTTCCTTCCTTCCGTCTGTCCATCTGTCTGTCTGTCTATCCATCTTAGTTTCAAAGCTATTGGAGAAGGCAGGGCTTTTCTGATGTACTCAGGAGATTCTAAAGGGAAAATAAATGTGAACAAATGAGAGTAAGAGGTTGCATTTCTGACAAATTAAGAGAAAAGTGGGGTGAGAATGACTGTGGTGCTGTGTAAACTGATTACACTGGCTGGCCTGGACATAATGAACACCCTGGTGGGACACCTTGTGTTGCCTTGGTCATGGCACAGCCAGGACCTGTTGAGTGTATTTCACCAGCTTCCAAGTGCTGCGTTTCCAAGGGGATCACATCTGATAATGTGCGTTTGTGGAAGTTTGGCAGCTGCAGAGGGCTATGAGAGTACAGAAAGGAGTCAAGAAACTGATGACAAAAATTCAGTCTTCTTAACTGTAAGGAGACACAAGATATGAATGACCTCAAGGCCCCAGAGCCCCTCAGCTCTTCCGTATCAGTTTCCAAACCTGCAGTGCACGTTGTTTTATTAGCAGTTGCTATAACTATAAAAACTTACTTGGCACCGATCCTTGTGTTGTCCAAGGACCTTCATGCATTTTAGTGAATTAATTAAACATATTATAGTGTTTAATGCCCACGGTGGGAGATTCAGCCCTGGGCCATGTGGACTCAGAGTTGCATGGTTTGAGTGGGACACATGATTAAAGGATGCATAGTCATAACTCCAATCAGTGCACTGACAACTTTATTTTCTATTTTTTCTCTTCTTAAATTCACCTTCCAAAACACTCATTGCCAAAAATACTGCAGGGATAATGCAATAATGTGAAAGCAACTTTCTGTTCGAAATTATATGTTTCATACCTCCTGAGAATATCTTGAATGGTATAGAAATTAGAGGTACCTTTAAATAATGGAGTCTTTTTCTCAAAGACTATTGGTAAAAATGAGCTTTGCTGTCCTTAAAGAACTAGTGCTGTAAAATGCCAATCATGGTTTAATTGTGATTCAGTATGTTAATTCCACGTGACAGACTAAAGGTCTTTGAAGTTTAATTCTTGATTGTGTCTAATAATCTTGGTTTTTATAGTGCTGAACTTTAAAACATAAGCCTGCAGCTAAACCGATCCAGGCAAATATAGACATGAGGTCACATTTAACAGTGATTGAAGGTGAAGTCCTTCTAGTGTTCAGTTGGAGACTAGAGGAGAGTCATGAAGGGGTCATCCTAGAGGTCAGTCTCCAACCGCAAGCTCAGGTTTTCTGCAGATCTATTTCCCATGTATTCGACGGAAAAAGATTAAGAATAACCATTTGAAAATTGTGGTGACTCAAGTAAAATGCTGCCCTTCCCATCAAACATAGGAAATATTGGAATGAGGAGGGGGAAGGCTGTGCCTCTGTGTGCTGATCGACCTCTTCCAGCTCACTGAGAAAAGACCTCTGCCTCTCCTGGATGGAGTCAACTACCTTATGAGGGTCTTCTTCATAGACATAACTTTTGGGTGATATGATTCCTCCAGGTGAAAAAAAACCTCAAAGCAGAATGTGTGTTCTGTGTGTGAGATAAGATTTACATTGGTGAAAACCTTATCCTATTACAGAAGGAGCTTGATGACAATTGTCTCCTTAGTTCCCAATGAGTCTACTGGGTTGACATCTTCTTCAAGGGAAGAATAGATGACAGCATACATAAGGGCTTGTTTTGGACTTCATTCCATGTTAAGAAAACAAAAGACACACAACACTTCCCAAAAAAGGATGTCCCTTACCACTCATTGCTTCCCTCTTGCCCAGGGCTCCTGAGCAGATGGACTGGGAGCAGCTATGTCCCACTATTGCCATGAGTTCTCAGCATTCATGCATGCCCCATCCCTGGAAATATTCAAGACCAGGTTGGACTGGGCTCTGAGCAACCTGATCTAGTTGAAGATGTCCCTGCTCATTGCAGGGGGGTTGGACTAAAGGTCCCTTGCAACCCAAACTATTCTATGATTCTGTGAATTCCTTAAGAGGAAAGGTCCATTTCAACGAATTTCCAATTTCAATTAAAACAAAAAAAAAAAGTTACATGTCCTGTACTGGCATTTTCTAAATGAAAAAAGTTTGCCTTTCTATTTGAAAAAAGAATGAATCTATGATTAAAACAAACATGAAAGATCAGAAGTAAGTACCCATATCTGAAATGAGAAATTTCACTTAATTCGTTGTGTTGGTGTTTTTGTTTCATGAACATTGCTTGATGTTTTCATTTTTAGTTTTCTTCCTCAGTCCTTGAAATACCAGCTTCCAGTTCTCTGGCCTTAGCACAGTGTTTGTCAGATTGCAAGGCAAAGTCACTCCCTTTTGGTTGCATGTCAGCACCGCATCCTCTCTCTGTGTTCATATGGAGGAACCAGAGCTGTAGCTGGAAAGAAAAACATGATCTTTGATTGGTAACACCATGGTCTCTTTTAACTTCAGGAGCCAACTCTTCAGCCCCAGCTGACTGGCAAACAAGCCAGTCTTGGGGTCGGAGAGGAGCCCTGGTACCGCTACCATTGTGGCTGCAGATCGTGTACCTTTGTGCAAAAATTATGCAGTTTGTCAAGTCCGTTTGAGTCCTGAGAAGGAAACACAGTCTGAAAAATTCTCACAAAGTGGGGAAAATGTTTAGCGCTTCTCGTGCTAAATTCTGCATGAGATCTTTCAGAGAGATAGTATAGCCTCTTATGTGGAGTTACAATAACCTCATAAAACTGATATGAGGTTGATTCTTCACTCGTACCAGAGCACCAGAACTTGGCTCACTCACCCTTTGCGTTTTCAGTTCCCACATGCACATGAGGTATACATTTTGAAGAATGAAGGCAATTGATCATGGGAACAGCTTGCTTAGGGGATGTGGTGAATTCTTCACGTCTTGCAGTCTTTAAATCACAATTGGATGTTTTTCTAAAAGATAGGAAATACTTTAACCTGAAATTATGATGTTGATGCAAGAATTGCTGTGCAAAACTCTGTGACTTGTGCTGCGCAGGAGGTCAGACTAGGTGATAGCAATGGCACCTTCTGGTCACGTTGGTGTCTGTTGGGGGTGTTCAGGGATTTATTAATCACTATGACCCATATACTGTGCCTCAGTTCAGTGTTTTATTCAGTTTTCTGTTACCATGAAGACTGTTCACATTGCTGTAGCAGTGAAAACGATCTGAAGGCAGAACTTCATCTCTTCCACAGCTGCGTGCTGGCCAGAAGGTAATGATTCCCTGAGTGAGGGATTTCCCTGGGAAAGAGGACAAGTCCTCCTGGCTGCCCGTTGCCAGTGGAGGACCCCACATAGTTCAGCTGTAGGAAGATGTCCCCTTTGAGATCCAGCTGTGCCGGTGGAAGAGGTCACTGCCCTCTGCTGCTCGTCACAGCCTCCCAGGCAGGGGTGACTGACCTTGCCGAGCTGCTGCCGAGCCCTGTCTGCCAGCGCTTCCTAATCCGCTCCGAGCAACATCAGCCACGTTAGTTCAGGCGTTCCAGCGGCCCGTCTGAGCGAGCCGGGCCAATTTTGGCTGAAGGGGATGGGAGGCCGTGCCACAGCACACGCCGGTGGCAGAGCCCGGAGAGCGGAAGAGGATGCCTGTCCTCAGGTTCAGAGCTGGCTCTCCCTTCCCCCATCCCCTGCCCTGTTCCCACCTTGGAGACTGTCTCATCCGGAGCGGAGGATTAGGCTCCTTATAGTATATATCTGATTATCCTGTGGCATGAGGCTTTTTGCTGCCATATTTCATGCACTCGAGCCCCACCTGAATTCCAGTGTAATTATCTTGCCTGCATCTCCGTCGTATCGAGTCCGGGTTACGGGCACATCCTTTTGAAAAGGATTTGTTTTATTTACTCGTCTAGGAAACAGGAGTTCACATCCTGTGAGTTGTACTGGCCTTGTTTTTCCTGCTCATTTCTGGCATTACCACTACTGTGAAAATCCGTTTAACTTGTCAGCTCCCAGCGAGCAATAATTGCGTTATCAGCTCTATCGCGTTATCAGTGAACCTATAAAGCGGCATCTTTTCATGAAGGCCTGTGCCTCGCAGCCCCAGCGCTTGCAAAGCAGCACACATGAAAGAGATTGCTGTGCCTGGCATCCGTACAGGCTTGTGCTGGGACCGGCCTCGTTTAGTGCAAGTTTTATTACCTGTGGAATTTAAAAAGGATGTTCAGTGTAGCATGTCCGACGGGCAGGAAGCTACGGCTTGATTTTTAACTCTGGTTAATATCCAAATATTTTGTTGTACAGGAACTGCTAATTTTTGTTTGATCTTTTCAACAGCTACCGAGCCAAAGTCAGCTGTAGTCGTAACCTCAGTAAGGAAGCTGAGGGCTTGCGTAGCCAGCAGCGATATCCTAGATTTAAAGGAGTGTAATCTGGTCAAACGAGGAGGGAATCTGGTCTAACGTCCGTAGATTATGTTGGTTTGCAGAAGGTGCATAGGTTTATAAAACCTGCTGCTCTGTGGGAGGAATTTGAGGATGGCGGTATTTGAGAACTGACACAAGCCAGTCCACGCTAGTTTTATTTTATTCCGAGCATAATGTTAGTTGGCATGTGATGAGATCAGAGTTTCTATTAGATGTTAATTGAATTTATTACAGTGGCCCTTGCTGGTATTGCTTCAGTGGAGGTCCTGTCAATGTTTCCATTATAAACTTTGTTTATTAGTAATAACACAGCCATAAAAATTCTCCCCAGATTGAAATGTAGTGCACAAATTCTCAACCGAGATCCAAGAACATCTCTCTTTTCCTTAAAATTTGAAGGAAATTGGTTTGGCCATGGTTTAGTTAGAATAAGACGAAAATAGGATTTTGGCTGCGTTGGGACATATTTTACATTTCTTTCACTAAAACAGAAACAAACATTTTATAGGCAATAATTTTCTTTACTGTTTTTATATAGAACAAAATTAAGGAACCAGACAGTAAAAAGATTTTGCGTACAATTTAACTGGCTATCCACATGTGAAAATATGGCATAATTCCCCATCTCCTCAGCAAGGGGATTCTATTGTAAAGTCACTGGTGAGGGAATACGAGTTGTTCTGCTCTGTAAGTATTGCGTAGGCATCTCCTTTTAAAAAAATACATATGCAGTGCAGGATTAGGTCATGGGTTCACTAATCTAATGTCCTGTATATAGTAGTCAGCAAGAGAAAAAGATACAAACACTCTTGTAATAGACGGTTATTAACGAAAAAAGCCCGCAAGGGAAGATTCAGTCTGGTTTATGGGCCTTTAATGGTTGTCAGATGCCCTTAAACACGAGGATATAGATCTCAAGCGGCACTAAGCCACTTTTTCATTTCTCTCCATTCTCCTTTAGTTTCTATAGCTGCTTTTGCTAGTTTGATGTAAATAGATAACCCGCAGTAGATGACTCGTGCAGTCTGCACAGGTCAGTCTGTACCTGTGGGCAGTTTGGAGGCTGCAGAGGTAACACGGTGTAAACCCTGGGAGCACAGCAATGTGCTGGTTCTGTGTCTGCAGGCTGGAGGAAGGTGGTTCACTCTCTTTTTACCCCCAGTGCTGTATCACCTGGAGGGACCAGCAGTTGCACTGGGTGGTACCTCACTCACCAGCATCAACCTTGCTGCTCTCACTCAGCACAGGGAGGCCAGCCCCAAAACGAGTAGCCTGAGGCTTGGCAGAGGGCTAAAGGAAAGATAAATCTGTCTTCTCTCATTTGGACCCCCCATGTTTCTCGGTGGCAGACTGCTTTGAGGGGACTTCTTCACAGGCAGGAGAGAGAAGGATTTTTTTGGATCTTGTGTTGGTATTGTTGGTCTGTAACATCCACTAGATTAATCTGGAAATTCTAGGATTGTTTTGTCCACATGGACAAGTTCCTGTGCAACCTGCTCGGGGTGGGCCTGCTTTGGCAGGGGAGTTGGACTAGGTGGCCTCTGGAAGTCCCTTCCAACCCCATGTGATTCTGTGATTCTGTGTCTTCTCGTGTGACACGAGCCAGTTCTTACCAGTGCCTCATCCCTGGAGTGAAGCCTGGTGGTGGCCAGCTGCCAGCTGTAGATCTTGTCCAGCGCATCCCCAAACGGCTTACCTTTGGCTCTCAAACACAACACTAGTCTTTCCCTGTACACCTGGAACAGCCAAATCCAAGGGTTTAATATGTGCTAACCTCCTTTTTGCTTAAGTGAGGAGAGGATAAAAGCAGGGCGCTCAGGGGTCTGAGTCAGTGAAGTCTCCATCCATGGACCTGCAGGCCAGATTGGAAGCTGAAACGTGTAGGATTTGAGGAGGATACACATTTCGGGAGAGGAAGCACACAGGGATGCACTGTTATAGCAAAGTATAAAGCTTTTGTTAGCTACCGCCAAGGCTGTTTCTGTTGAAATATCAGAAAATTAGGTTTCAGGTGAAAATGAAATTTTCAACTGAAAGTACTTGCTCACTTTAGCAAATTTTGTCTTAATGGATAACCCCAAAATGTAGTGTTTTGTAGTCCGCGTCCAACTAGTGTCTCAGTAATCATTTTTCCTGTGAAAAGCTGAGGTTATCTCTCCATCAGCATGTGGGAGTTTATGTGGAGTTGGGGGGGAGGGGGTTTCGTGTGTGTTTTCCAGCCTGCTTTCGCGTGACCTGAACCGAATCCAAATAGTTCGCAGAGTTCAGAGGTACACTGAGATTAACCCATTCACAAGTTTGAGAAGGAGGGAAGGGAGGAGGTACTTACCGGAGATACCACGCTCATGTGAACCTTGCGGGCCAACTGGTGTAAATTGGTCTGGCTCCATTGACCTGGAGCTATGCTAACTATGCGTTAGGGGGTCTGATGCATTCAAGCAGATCTGGCTTTGTTTGCATTCATTCAGAAATTGTGCCAGTACCCTAAAGCATGACATGAGCACATATTTCAGAATTTCAAAATATAAATCAGGCTTGATTTTTAACGTGCTGTATTTTTTTTTTCCTTTGCGTTAGTTATTTATGGCATTGGAAACTACAAATTAGCATGGATCCCAAGGAATAAAATAAAGAAATAAGGAAAATTCCTTTAAAGGAGAAACATTTAAGGGGCTGATTGTTATTTATTTTATTAAGCATATAGGGGTTGTTTGGATTTGTGTCCTGCCTGTAATTCCTGTGTTTAGAGCAATGCTGATGGGAAAATAGTATCCAGCAAATTATGAAAGGTGATACTGTGTCAACAGATAGGCAGTGGGTTAGGACATGTGACAGTAATCTTCCACGGCATTCAGAGCATTCGGACCATATGCTTTAAAACATCAGTAAAATACATGTCAGAACCACTTTCTCCCCCGTGCCCCCCTCCCAAGGACCACGGCAGGGGGATGTGAAGGAGGGGAGCCGTCGCAGCACTGGGGTGCTCTCTTGGAGAGGAAGCGGGCTGGCATTGGGGAGAACTGCAGCACCTTCTCCAGAATGAATGAATGAATGAATGAATGAATGAAGTTCAACCGTGTGAGGAAGTGAACGGACAGGGGCGGCAGCTGCGTGACATTGGCAGGACACGGTGGACTGGTGTGAAGTTTGCTCATGAGTATTTACCAACTGCTTTTTGCAGCAGCAAACTCATGGAAATGAATGGTGGAAGTGTGGTCATTGGCGATTGTTTCTAGTCCTGGTTTTCTGCATTGTCCTGGTTTTCGTCTAGAGGTTGCAATAGCTTTTTAGAAACACGGCACGCCTTAGTGTATATAGTTTGCAGGGGGATGAAGGCCAAAGAATGTTAGAGAAAGGTTTTTTTCTTTGGAGTCTAGCATTGGAGAAAAATTAATTTTCAGCTCAGTCAAAACTTGTTGTCAAGGCATCCCATCTCTACCCATGGCTTCTGCTCAGTGAAGGCAGGGCTTGCAGGTACAAGCTCAAGTCACTAAGCTCAGGAGAGAAATTTGGGAGCCCTTTTGACAACCCCAGGGATCATGGGAAACCGCCTTTGTACCTCTTTGCCTCAGTCTGGAAGACTGAAAGTTCAGACAGGAGGAAGCACCTCAAACCACAAATAAACTGTTCTGTTCATTTAAGGGTAATGGGCCAAAACTCAGTATTTTCACTCAGGCAGAGCTCTCACTGAAGTCATTAGGCAGTGTGGCTGAAGAAGGGTGTCAGGTCTTGCTCTGGAGTTATTTATTAGGACCAGCATTTCTGAACTTTCTGCTGGTAGTGCTCATCTGCCTGAAAAACAGACTTCTTGGGAAGGGAGCGACAGGGGAGTCCTGTGTGGAGGCAATAAAATGGTCTCTGTTCTGTATTAATATTGATTTAACAATCATAAAAGGAACATAAATGTTTAAAAATTAAATATTTTTTTTTGTTTGAATATTAAACATTGGCATTTCTCCTCCTCCTGATTTTTAAATCAGCCTTGAAGGTGTCTGGGGCTGGTTTGTAGTCATTTCTTGCCATCCCTCCTAGCTAACTTTTTAGCAGCACAAAAGCTTCCAGGCAGGAGAGGGTACCAGACGGGCTAATTGTAATTTGAAGGGTTATTTTCAAATGTGCGTCATTGTTTATTCCTGTTGAGAGGTGTTCCTCACCTTTTGAACTTTGTGACTGCCAGCCTAGGTCATCCAGAGTGTCATGCAGATTGATATTTCTGAGTTCAGCACAGCGTAGAGGGGAATAACCCATTCAGGCCTCCTTGAAAGATCAGTGACGGCTTCCTTAATTGAATAAGGGGTGACTCAGTGTTTTATGAGCATCTCTCAACACAGTCATTAGTTTTATCAGTCTGAAGTTTTAAAAGACAGCCCTTGTGCAAACAGCCTCTGAGTCGGTGCCAGCTCGCAGCTCTCTGCCAGCAAGACCTTGCCGTTGACGCTGACTGCTAAATCCAAATACCTGGCCAGGACTCCCCGAGGCAGGAAATTCCCAGCTGGTTTGTGACAGTCCTCATGGCTAGGAAAGGGCACAGTGACTTTATACCTCTTTGCATTTCCCCTCTTCTTGGGCGAGAGAAGCAAACTGAGGTCATGTAACTTTGGGCAGCTTTGGAGCTGCTTGTGCCAGTGCCGTGTCTGCAGCTGGGACCTGCTGGCGTAGCAGCAGCTTTCAGCCTTGCCCCCCTGCGTGGGGACAGAGGAGCCTGTGTCACCCCTGGCTCTGCATGGCATGGAGCTCCCCAGCAGTGGTGACGTTGGCAGGCAGTTCATCTCCATGGTGTGAGCAGGGATGGAGAGTGACTCAGGGAAGCTGTCAGTGAATGACTCCTCTACTGCCACCTCATCAGTGCCCTTTCGTGCAGCCAGCCAAGAAGAAAGTGTCCCTTAATCCAGCCAGTAAGTCTCGCTGCCCTCCCTCAGCAGTCTCCAGTGCTGCTGCTTGAAATAGATGTATGTCTTGAAACACCCTCATCATTAAAAAAAATCACTTCAAGGCATTCCTCCCAGAAGTGAAATCTCTGGGATGCGTTCGGTCAGCCAAGAAGAAACTGTGCAAGAAAGTTCCCACAGTCGTGCTTCCTCCTAAGCCACGGAGCTGGATTTGAGCAGACCTCCGCAAATAAAGCCATTTTTAAGCATATTTCTACCTTCAGCCCAGCTGTCTTGTGCCCATTGCTGGGTGTGTTTCTGGGTGGCAAGGGTGGGCTCCCTGGGAGAAGCGATAGGTGGTTGTGAATACCCCTTTCCCCCCGGCGTTCCACCTAGCAGACGCTTCCTGACACGTGTGTGAGGGATGCGACGTGCAGCCGTGCAGCTCGAAGCAGGTATGGCAGGTATGCCCTCCTGTGGGGCATGGCTCCTCCCCACCAGCGTCAGCTCAGGAGGAGAAAACAGAAGGGCCAAAGATAAGTTTGGGTTTGAAGAGCTGGGAAAAAGGGCTACTAACACTTAATGTTGTGTAGAAGATGCATCAGAGATGTGCAGGGCTGCAGCTTCCCTCCAACGGGTCTCCTCCTTCCTGCCCAAACCCTCATGGTTGTGCTGAGACTGCTAAGGAAATAATAGTGCTGGAGTTTTGTATTGGTGGCTACCTTAAAATCCCCCTCTGGGGGAAAAACGGTGAAGGGCTGAAGCTTGTTTGGGGGATATTGGCTACAGCTGTTGTGAAGGTTGCAGGGCTTGTGAGCAGCTAACTGGGGGCGGCTTTCCTTCCTCCGCCTGCGGTCCCGACGTGCTGCATTCTCACACTCCATGAATAAGAGGCTGGAGGGAAACCATCCAACTCCCCACAGAAACTGTGCTCAAGCCTCCTGTATTTCTACAAGAGAGCAAATCCTCTGGCTGTATCCACCACCTTGTTCCTCCGTGCTGTTGGTGGAAGAGTGCACTCACTCAGGAAGCAGCCCAGCTCTGAAGGAGAGCTGGAGGAGACGGGTGAAGAGGCTGAATCGCTCCCCTGCTCCAGTGGAGGTGAGAGGGAGAGCTGTGTGTGAAGCATGCACGTCTTTCAGCAGCAAAATGTTTGTCTTCTCACTCTTGATGTTTAATGACCATGAACTGCTAGCAGGAGGCTAGCCAGGACACCCGTTCTCTCTCTTTCTAGCTTTCAGGGGTCCCAGCACTTTAGGATGATGAAATAAATGTAGGTTGTCAGTCCAAAATAATAACAAAGTGGAAATGCAAATTTCCTGCGATATCCCTGAATAGCAGGTGGTATTTCCTGAGGTATTGTTTCTGACCTTCAGGGAAATTGATATTATGAACTGACTGAGGAAAATGAGTACAGTATCAAGCTCCAGCAATTAAAGTAAAACAATGAGAGGATAGTAAACTGAGTAAAGCAACAAGCAAGAGAAGGCTTAGATTTGTATATTTGTTGTTGGGGTTTTGTTGATGGTGTTGGTGGTGCACTTAAAATGCAGCAATGCTCTTTTTACAGAAAAGGCAGTGGCAGAAAGGAAATAAAAGAGAACATTTGACATTAAGTTCAATTGCTTTTAAGGGCACAAGCAAATAATCTGAAATAAGTAATAGTATTAGTAGTACTAAATAAGTAAAAATTAGCTGAGTGACAGGTTGACTAATTCTTGTGTGATGTCCAGCAAAGCAGACAGACATTCATTCAAACTTCGAACAGTGAGATCAGGAGCCAAATTGCCTGTGTTTCTATTAACTAGATTTTGCTTTGAAAAAAAGGACACTCTGCTTGATTACTATTAGGCAAATATCACAGTCTGGGTTCTGATTTTATAAAAAGGAGATGAGCTATTAGGTTTGCTTCATGTAATGTCACTTGTATCTCGTTTGAGTGAAAGCCATCTAATGTGATCTTATGTATGTAATGCTGTTTCTTCAAGTGTGTTCAAAACTAGTACCTACCTAAAGCAAAGACTGATAACTGATTTGAAATTTCTTCTGAACTGGCATTGCTGCATATTCCTACATTATATATAACTTCATAGCTGGAAGACCTGTATAATACCTTGCCCCACCCTGTAAAACCTCCGAGGTTCATTTTCTTGCAGTGCTGCAGTCCTGGGCTCTCTGATGGGCAGTTACTCAGGCTATCAACCTGGTGGGTTTGAGTTGGGTTCACTTCTGTGAGATTGTTCAAACAAATCTGAGATTTCTAGTTCTGTGCATCTGGTCTTAGTGGGTTTGGTGCCAAGTCCTTTAATTTTCCTTTATCATAATTTATTATTTAATTTCTCTGCAGCACATGCGCGCATCATGTTCCTCCTATTTAAGGATATGCTTGTGAAAAAGAAACTGTCTTGGCCGTATTTCTGTGAGACAGACTAGCTCTCCCTTGTTAGACTAGGGACATCGGAATCCGACCCTCAATTCACAGATGCTAAAGCCAGATGTGACCATGTGATAATCCAACCTCCTGTGCAGGAAGGACTGTTGAAGTCCATCACAAGCAAAGGTCTGCTACAGGTTGCTTAGGATTATGGGCAGAGGGGGATTCCTTCCTATGGATGGCACTTGAATGCAGGTGACAAACTCTCATCATCTTTTGAGACATATTTTTAAAATTAGGACTGTGGTAGATGTCTAGACCAGCTCCAAGAAACCTGCATTCAGTAATATTTTTGACACCTACATGTTCTGTGAAGAAGCATTTCATCTCTCTGGGCCTCTCTTCCACAGCCCATCTTTTGTCAGTCTTCCATGTTTGCAGCCCCCATTCTTCACGTGAGGGAATTGGCTGTGCAGCATCTAATGCAGGGACAGTAAATTTCCCCGATTCTCCCAATGTTGTATGAAAATCTTGTTGCCCAGAGTCCTCCTGCCTCACTTGCTGCGTTCATTGCTTGTTTCCCCAGAGTCGTGCAGTGCCATGGGAAGACAGGAACGGAGCGAGTAGCTGGGTGAACATTTTCTGGGCAGCCCGGAAATGTCAGCTGTAGTGGTTTTTCCTGTCTCCAGCAGGACAGGGTTTGATTCCTCCTGGTCCCACTGCTGGCTGTGGTGCATGGTAGTCCAGCATGATACAATTAATGAGCTATTGGAGGGCTGCAGTCATTTGAGTGCCTAGAGGCACCTGCCATTAGGTCTAGCTCTCAGCTGACCATAGAAGAAGCAGGAGCTTGTTGAGAATTGTGTGGTGTTTTCTGCTGGGCACAATGTGTTCAGGGCAGGTAGGTTGCTGAACTTGATTTTAAGAATTAAGACTGATCAAAAATTAGCAGCCTTAAGGTGTAAGCCACCTTAGTGCGTTAGTGCTAAGTTCCTCTCTCCAAATATATAAAAACAGATACAGACATAATTTCTAGTTTGAGGTATTTAATGGACAACTGAGTTACGGTGTCCTGGCTGAGCTTTGATAAGTATTAGTGGCTGCCCATGCACAGGCTGCCAACCTGTCCTCATTGCCAAGTACTGTTCCTTCACCTTAGTAAAATACATGTAAAGTGATGCTGAATATTCTCACATCTGAAGCGGGCTAAAACCCGTATGTGTTCTGTTATTGCTGTTTACCTGGTGGTGACTTTTATAATGCCTTTTAAGTCAGTGATGTGTTCATGTACTTAAATCATGCAGAATGCAGTAGCTCACTGATCCCACAATGGAAAGTTGTTTATTTGGTTAGTGGCAGTTCATAGATTAAATACTCAGTGTGATACAATTTTTAGACAACAGAAGTCAAGTCAAGGAACACTCATGGGAGGAGTATTGCTGTTTTGAAAATAGTGGGGTTGCGATCTGAGTTGCTGATAAGAATATCCAACACAAGCAGGGTTCTGTTCTCCTTGTAGACAAGTGCTGTGAAAGGGGTATGTATATGTCCCCTGGGCTCTCAGATTATATAGACTAACTGGGAAACAAAGTGAATACCTCCAAGGACACCTAGCTGCTGTGCTGGGATGCACTTTTCTTTCTGATTCACTGAGGATGAATGCCTCTGCATGGTACCCATGAAAACTGTCATTGGAGCTGTTGTTTTTCAGATGAAATGTAAAATCAAGGCCCTGACCACTCGTGGTCATTAGCATTCCCATGGCACTTTTCAAAAGAGTCAGGGCTTTGACCCCAGTGTCCTGGCCAAATTCCAGTTTGGATAATTACATCCTTCCTTCCCTGCCACGTACACTGGATATGCTATTCTTCACCTCATGCCCCAACTGTATGTAACATTGTCTTGTGCTGTTAAAACAGCTGCCAGACCTCGTCCCAGAAATGGCTGCATTTTGGTGCAGAGTGAAACAGATCCCTTTGTAAGGTTCCCATGTCGCTTCCAGTGTATAAATCACTTTGGGCTGCAGAGATGAAAAGGACATTCAGAGATGAGATTATATATTTAAATATTGTGATTGTTTTTAGTTATCTGATATATATTCTTAAGCTTTTTGTAAGGAAGTTCATATTGAACTAAGGAGTGGTACTGATATGACCCATCACACAGCGTCACGGATCTCCCTCTGACATCTGGTAATGAGTTAGATTTCCATTTCTGAGGGAACCCTGATGGTTAAGAAAAATGTGCTTGGAAAAAAGAAAGAAATCCCCCATAAGTGATACTGATGATGACGGTGTCATGGGGGCGTCCAGGCACTTCCCAAGTTTTTTTTGCTTGGAGTTTGCCCTTATCTGCTATGTACCAATAGGTCAGGTTCAAACTGGGTTGTGTAGTATTCAGGAACCAGATGTCCTTGTCTGTATTTGAGTTACTACGGGATGCTAATCAGTGAATGTATTACACATTTTTGGTCCTAAAGTCTCTGTGGTTCATTGGCGTCACAAGCTTTTCCAGGAATGTTAACTCCTGCACAGGAAAGACTCCCTCAGGACACTGGCAGCCCTGTAGTTGGAGTGTGGTTTGGGTGACACAGGTGGGCAAAAGCACGCTCTCAAGTATTACTGGTCAGTGCTATAAGTGATGATTCAAAATTTTAAATGCACCTACTAACTGTTTTCTAGGGCAGGGCTGGTTAAGCTAAAGCTCATGGGCTGGATCCTCCCTTCCAAAGTTATCTTTTCTGAAAGCCCTTCTCCTGGGCAGAGGGCAACAGCCTTCTTTCCACTGTGCTCTCTCTTCAAAGATGTGTGGATCCTGCTCTTCACCCACCTGATCTCACATCTTTCGATTGGTCCACGAACAGACATCATCTTGTCACAGGATGAGCATGGATGTGAAAGAAGTGTCTTCATGTTAACTCATGGTTGCAGTTGAGCATAGGGACCTTGAGTCCCTCGTAAGGGACTGTTCAACCAACCCAAAAGGTTGAGCCCCATCACACTTAGGAGTGAGGAGAGGGCGGAGACATCCACAGTGCTGAGCAGAGCTTACGCGATATTGGGGGAGTTCCCTCTGAGGTACAGAACATTTATTAATAATATCCTGATGTGGAGATCTCAGTGAAGCCCTGACTTTCTTGTCAGTCAGGAAGCTTTCTGGAACTGTGATGATGCATCTGGAAGACTCATGAAATCATTAGTTTTGGGCCTGCAAACAAGCTTACAATTAGCAAAATGTTTTCTTTTTGACTAAGAAAAAGAAGAAAAGAAAGAAAAAGAAAAAAGCCCAGTACCTACTAAGTAAAATGGAGCTAGAATGTATCACTTCCATGAGCTCTGTGTTTGCTTAACTATAAAAAAAAATCTATATTCAGTAATAAAGGACAATTATACAATGTTGAATGAGCAGAATAACCACAAATTGCCAGGGGCATGTGCCAGCAAGGGCAGACAGGAATTAAAGTGAAAAAACGTGGCTGAAAAGGCCACACATTTATTAACGTAAATGCATCTAAATTAGCCCCGAAGGCAGACATTCCTGGGAGGTGATGAAAGGCAAAGAGGCATGGGCAGCTCCTCATCCCATCACTGTCCCCCACCCTTTTTGAAGTGCTTGTACAACAAACAGTGAATGTCCTGGCTGTCCCACTGCCAGCCCCCTCTAACCACAAAGCTGAAGCAGACCTGCTTCTGCACAGATTGCCGTGCTGAGAGACGGCTGGAGTTCTTCTTCAGGAAGAGCACAAGCTCCTACGGATCCTGCTGTCATCAGTCTTGAATGGCAGGTTGTTTCTCTGCTTGTGGGTAGGGGTGTAATCCTGTGCTCCCCAAGGCAGTACAGTCGCAGCAGTGCCTTCCTATTTCTCTCTTCCTTTTTATGACCTGAGAAGATGACGCACTCCCGAAAAGCCCACAAAATGCATCTGATCCCGCCAGTACCTAAAAACTCTTTCTAACCAAACTTTCAAATTGCTTTCTTTAAAAACACTATGAAACCCCCCCAAAATATGTCAGTAATGCACATGCTTTTAAGAGGATAAAAGAAGCCAAAAATATGATAACAATACAAACATTTTATGTGTGTTGGTGGACAAAAAGAAGTATTAATTTTGTGTGATTCTTTCCTTGTATGTTTCTGTGTGTTTCCTTTCAGTTCCTTGCACATAACAGGCAGCAGAGAGACCTCATTCCCATTTGTGTGCAAGCAGGGAACGTGGTGTGTGTTTGGTCTTCCTCTTCCCCACCATCTTTCCTTGGCACTTTCATTTCTCCATCCCAACCCTTTGCATCTTTCCCTGTGTGCAACCCAACCAAAACTTGCTAGTGCTGTTCCCTACCAGCCAAAGATTTCCAGAAGCTCCTAGGTGCACACACACTGACCCAAGCTATACGGTTGTTTCTTCATTCCTCCTCTAAAAGCTGTCCTTCCTTCCCTGGTGGCCTCCTTGCTGGCCATGGGGTTTGCCTGGGAGAGCAATGGGCTTGCAGTAACCTCTGGTGTCTGTGGGGCTCACCTCAAGGTGCACCCTCAGGATACTTTCTGAAGATAAAGCCTTGCTTGAGTCTGGGCTGTGGAGTCATAGGCATGGAACGTGGGGACAGTTTGGTGCCTAGGAGCAGCCTGCTGACCACCACAAGGACTTTGCTCCACACCATGAGTAGCTGCCATACCAGTTAATATCTAGAGTATCAGGGTAGGGTATCTTTGGCCACGTTGCTGCCAATGCTAAAATGATCTTGCAGCTGCCGTTAAGTGATCTGGTGCTGATATAATGCCTGATCTCAGGGAGATGGATTGTGTTCAGCTGCAAATCAGCTTCTGTCTACCCAGTGTGCCTAATTCCCAGAAAAGGTATGTCTCTCTGTGCCAATTACAGCAGCATATGGAGGCCAGCTATCCCGCTCCTTCATCCAGCAAGCTGCTTTCACCTCTGCTGCCAGGACCACCTAGCCACAGATGCTACCAACGGGTATGTTTTTGGCACGCCCCAAGCCACATTGGTTCCAAGCACAATAAAATGTGACTAGTTGGGAGATGGAAGCATTTACCTCTTTGGGCAGACTCCGCAACTGGTTTGAACCAAGGGAAGAACTTAGCCAAGGACAGGATTTAGCTTTGTTTTTTTGCAGTGCAAAAAATCAGGTTTTGTCACTTAAGCAACAGAAGCAGCAGAATATGGAAAGGTTATCAGGAACTGAGTATAAATATCGAGCAGTCCTATTCTCTGACGTGACCTGTGTTTGGTAAAATGTTCACAAGTCCTCCTTAGCAGCTGTAACATTTAAAAGTGGCTTTCCAAGTGGTGGATGGTACTGTGTGAGCGAGGAAAACTCTTTAAGCTGTACCCGGGAGCGGAGCGGGGCTGTGCTGTCATAGGGTGCTCCGGGCACTGCATTCTTGATGTGGCTTTGGGTTTCAGTACTATTATGAAAAAAGCTGCAGGGGATTTAGGGTGCATACCTAACACACATACCTTTGATGTTCACATGGTTAGATCCAAGCAACAAATAGGATCTTCAGGTCAGATGGAGCTTCCAAAAGGCTATTAAATAACTGTAGCTAGACAGTCAGGTAATTGTCCTGTAAAAATTACAGTCAAATTCTTCTCTCCTAGACTGGGCTAAATTTCAGAATCTGTCCAGGGACATAAATAGAACAACTCCAAAATTACATCAGGATTATCAAGAGCAGAATCTCCTTCTCCCTCCCTCTCTACCCCCTTCTTTTTCTTTCTTTCAGACCAAGGGAGGCACATGTACACAGACACTATTCACATTTCTGCTGCTGTCAAGAGGCTGATGATAGGATATTGTAGATTTTGACTAAGCAGTCTTTTAGTAAATGGGTTCTAGGTGGTTAAAAGAGAGAACTGGTTTGCTATTTCCTATTTTCAAATACATTACTGTGTCACATGGATTTCACAATAATGTATATGATGAAATTGCTATTAATGAGTGAATAGCAAAAGCACACCGGAAATGCAGTATAATGGGTTTTTTTCTGCTTTGCAAGGAGTGCCTACATATCATGCCTTTGGACGTAATGAATGTAATTTCCATTTAAAAAATATCAGTATGAACTGAGTTCAGTATTTAACATACCAATCATCAGAATGATCCCAAAATATATCAAGCCAGGAAGTGGATTAATTACAACAACTCCCCACCAAGCCCCTGGTATATTTCAAGCACGTGGAAAATGTATTTCTATTTTGGACACTGACTTCTTTATGAAACTGTGCCAGGACGTCAGCGGGCTCTGGTCGGACTCTGACAGACACTCTTAGCAGCATCGGTTTCCTGGAGGCGGTAATAATTATCAAATCTATTCGATAGACAGACAGACAGCTATCAGGCATCTGTATATCCCAGACATACAAAAACATCCCCAGCCGACCATGTGGCTACCAATGGATCTGCTCAGACAAAAGAAGTTCAAGAGAAGTGCCTCAGGCCAGATCCTCAGCTGCAGAAAATCAGCCAGGCCTTCCTTGTGCTGTGTGCCTTTTCTTTGGAGGAAAACCCTGCCCGGCCGTCACAGGGCAATGGGAGGTCACAGAAGCAATGGGCTGGATGGGAAGGGGAAACTCCTGCAGGAGTTCAGGGCCAGGCCTGGGAATGACCACAGAAGCTCTGTACATCTCTGGAGGGGCAGAAATGGCTGTGCAGAAGAGGCTGCCTGGATCCCTTGTGTCCTTTCCCCCATTGGTGCAGATGAAGGGAGAGGTGGCTCTTCCTAACAAGACCTAGAGTTGTGTTTGTGCTCAGTAGAGCAGAACAGTGCCTAGGCACAGCCTCAAGCACTGTCCTGCAGTTTGTGCTGTGCAGCTAGGAGCCTTCTCTCCTTCACCATCTTGTCCTCTGCCATCTAACATGGTGCCCAGGTGTTGTTAAGGAAATAGTGCAGCCCACAGGCTCTTCCCTTTGGGCAATGTAGAAGAGATGGCCCCATATGGGGGGAGGAAAGGTATGGATGCAAGCCAGGCTGTGAGCCTGGACTGGATTGTGTTCTCCTGTAGATGAAGTCTGCAGGTTTTCCTGGCAGATCATGTTCTCCTGCACCTGCCTTTGCATCTCTGTAATTATGCTCTGATGCTCTCCTCCTCTGGTTGAGGTGTGCCTTGCTAAAACACGAACACAGATCTCTGGATGCAGCAGTGCATTTAGCATGCAGTTAAACTGAAGAAATATGCCACAGGCTGCCACTGGGAAATGCCCAAGGGAGGACACTGGGACTTCTTGGCTTGAATCGCATCTTGTATTTCCGCCAGTATCCTCCTTCAGGGACTCTTGTGAAGAAGTGCAGTTTGGGGCTGTGGCATGGCTGTTGCAGCAGCCCTGTGGTGGAGATATGGGGCCTGGGGGGCAGAGCTGCCACCGATCACTGCTGGGACACTGCTGTAGTCCCAGGGCTGCCCAGCAGAGCAGTTCACCCCTTGTTTTTCATCCCTGCCACTTAATTTCTTTTCCATCCCTGCCTCTAGGCTTGGGTCTGCTGTTGGCAGAAGCTTTCATAGGCCTGGAAATGAATTTGTTTATATCTAAGCCTACATTGTGGAGAATGGGCTGTGCATGTTTTCCAGTCTCTAAATGACACAAGAACACTGTTTCTGAATCAGTTAGGGTCTTTGTGACCTTAAAATGAGGAGAATGAAAGTAGGAGGCCAGAAAGAGAAATGTTACTTGACAATAGTTACATTTTGAGCAAAACCATTGAAGTTCAGAGTTCACTTTACAAACAGCAGCAGATTTTGCATCAGGTTGTCTGATTTGGGACTTTACTGTCTTATTTACTCTGCTGTTTCACTGGAGGCCAGTGCAAAGGTTAGAGGGGTTTGGGAGCTCCTGGCCGTCAGGTCCAGAGATGAGTCTACTGATGACAGTCCTGCAGCTCTGATCAGTTCCACGCAGCCACCATCAATGGTACCACCTGGAATGGCCTCTGAAGCAGAAACTGCCCCTGTTTTTTTGGTCTGTACAGCGGGAGGTGCCTGAGCAAGAAGAGAGGGAAGACTCTAAAACAAAAGTTGGAACCGGATGGTAATGTGATACTGTGCTTTTCACCTCTAGGTCATCAATTCAAATCTAGCCTGTTTAGTAGTGACCAAAAATCATTTCCACATGGGCCAAGAGAAATGCACAGTGAACACAGGGTTGCTGTATCCAAACAGACAAGATAGTCTGGAGATAAACAGTTGCACAATAGTTATTTGTCTGGAGAAGTCTGCAAAGTATAAAGCTAAGTAGGTTCTGACTGGTTTATATCCCTGAATCGTTCTTCACAAATAATTTATCATTTATTTCTGTCTACTAAAATGTAGGGGTTTTTTTCCCTTATGCTATAACTAAGAATAACTGGAACCTCCTATTTGGCTTTCTCAATAGTCTGTCTGTGTAGGGAGCTATAAATAGATACATATGACGTTCACCAGACAAAAGAGCCAGCTCATGTTTCCTTAGGTGCATATCAAGAAAACCTCAATGCTGAACTTTGTAGTAGAATTATTCTGAAAGGCAGAAATTGTTTCTTAATATTTTAGCAGAAAAATGCAGAGGGTGCTGAACTAAACCTGAGCAAAATGCACGAGGAAAGCTTTTCAAATACATGATAGATGATTATAAAGTAACAGGGCAGTGGTGACTCTGAAGAAGAACAGTCAGCAACAACAGATCCTTCTGCTGCCAAACTGTATTGATGTTAGCCAAGTATGCCAATTTCAACTTTGCTTATAGTATTTAACCACAGATACAAGGCCCATTAAATGGATATTTCATAAGGTGCACTACCCTAAATATTTTGTGAAAAAGTAACCAATACTGGCTGAAAATTATAAAAATCAATAGCGTCTATCAAGAGCATTGAACTAACAGCTACTGTGCTTTGAATTTTGATTATATCCTTGATAAACTCAATGGGGTATTGTTGTGCATGAACTAACAGTTCAGCTAGCAGATGAAGAAAAATGATGGATTTTCCCTTTCTGTTCTAACTATTAAATTTGTACTTACCAAGATCTGTAATGGTGGGAAGTCTACCTCTGTGAGAAAGGTTGGGTCAAAGCAACTGAAAAATAATGGCTTATACAAGCATAAAAGAAAATATATTTCTTCCACAGTTTTTATCCTTTCAGAACATAAAACCATTGCAAATGTTATGAAAGTAGCTTTATGTAAACACAAAGTATGAAATCTTAGCCCTGCTGAAGTCAGTTGTTTGACTTCCATTGAATATATACGTACTTGACTGGATATATCTGCCAGTGCCTGAATTTTCAGGCTACCAAAAGAGTGATTTGAAGCAGTGTGTTTTGAATTCACCAATTAAAATATAAATTTTTGTTGCCAGTCAAATAACTTTTAAAAGTCACTTTGTATCCTTGGAAAACTCTGATGCTCTCTGCTCTCCTCCACAAGTGGAATGGAAGTACTATTTACTTTGTCATCAGCTAAAGTTATTGGTGCAGCTCCTGAGATGTTGCAGGGTTTTCCAGCAGCAGCCAGGGGAGGTCAGTTTAATAAGCTAATAAATATTTTTTGAATGACCTGACTTTGTATTTGGTATTAAAAACTCAGAGGAGTGCCAAGTAGGTTAGAAAATAAAGAATAAAAGTTCCACGGATTTTGCCAAAATTCTCCACAGATTACTATTAGCCTCATTTATGAGCCTGCACAGAGGACTGTGAAATCTCCTTTGAACTCTAAGGGCCAGATGGTTTTGCTGTTAGATCCTAATGACCCACAGCAGTGTGCGTACACAGACACCACGGTTGCCAGTTGACTGCAAACAAGCGATGGAGGCAGGAGAATTCATGACCAAGCACAGGTCATGTGTGCTTCCAAAACACGAGCCAGTTCTGCTTGGCTGGAGGGGGGCATCCCCCCTCGCTCTTGATGGGGTAAAAAAGCATTTCTGCTGCCCCCTCGAAAGGAAGATAATTTCTAAAGCAAGCCAGGAGCATACCTGGCCCAGAGGAGCACATGGCAAGCAAACCTACCAGTGCAGTCTGGGGTAGGTCCCTGCTGATGGTCATGAAGCTGAAAGTAGCTTTTGCCCTGAGGCGAAGGCTCTCTCAAAGGCTGCATCACTCTGTGCTGGGAGAGGGAGGGAGAAGCTGGACTCGAACCAATTAAAGCTGTAGGGCAGAACAGTAGTTACTCTGCTGTCATATGGAACTGCTTGGAAGACATGATTTATTTTGGATTATATTGGTTTCAACTGGTATAATATGAACTTCCTGATTTTTTGAGGATATGTAGACAAAAAGACTAAATATGGTTTTACTCATCTTTTAATTTAGAACTACAAGTGTTTGGGTGACCTATGAAATTATTTTAATGATCTCCACACAACACTGAGCTGTCAGCACTATAAATGTCATCCTAACTGGGTATTAGTTTCCATCATGGTCATTTAGTCTCACCAGCAGAGCTACCTCCATGCGAATATCTTGTCTTTGTCAAGCTGTGGGAATAAAACGGAGAGTCACCGTTGCCAAGAAGCGTCAGTCAAACATCTTCATAATACTCGGTTTGAAGTGGAGGACATGAACACAAAATCTAGGAGTGCTGTGAGTGGGCCCTTGGAGCTCCAGGCACAGCTTTCAGGGGATGAATTCCATTCAAACCCGTGCTTTTATCTCTGATAATTATGAACGCGTTCCAGCATTGCTCATACTAGTTGACATAGACTTGCCCTTATCCTTCCTTATTTTTATAATGCTAGGAAAATTCACAGTTTAAGAAGTACTCCAGTGAAGGAGAAGTGTGACAAATTGAATTTGATACAACTTTTGACTGCAAGTACAAGATGAATATGGACTCATCACATGAGGCTGCTCTTTTGTTCTCATAAAGAAGGCAAAGAAGTTGTTTGACCAGTGACTCTATAGGCTGTAAGCATGCATCTAAGACACTGACAAAGAGCAAAGTAACAGAATTTGAAAATAAAATACAATGAGGGATGTTGTGACAGAGGAGGAGTGGAAGAAGTGTCCTGTAGGAGATAAACAGTTGGGCTTTGAACATCCAAATCTTACAGAAAAGATAAAAACACTAAAATCTTCCTGTACTTTCCTCTTTAGGTGGTTTGGGTTTTTTTCAGTTCAAAGTTAGGAATCTTATCCTGAAGTTTTAAATTATTATCTTTTGCCTTAGCTCACATACTTAATAGTTTAAACATGGCAAAAGAAATTCTGCTGTGCTTTGGATTTGTTCTTGTATGATAGACATTTAAATGACATGGTCATGGGATTTTTCCAACGCCATCACTTGTTCTTTACGTCTTGTACAGATTTAAGAAAGGTACTTAAAGTTGACTGGTAATTGCATATGATGTAAAAAACCCTGAATTTTGCTTTCAAGTGTATGGAATTTCAGCTGATACACGTTCAGTGTACAATAGCTGTTTTTTAAACTTAGGATAAAAATAAAACGTGAAAGTCCTGTGTTGCACGAAGCTCCCTTTACTGACATAAGTGAGATGGCTGACATAAGCGAGAGAGCTTCCGGCAGAGCAGAAGGTCTCCCATCTTACTCTGCTGGCTCCTGGGTGGATATGTAATAGTTCAGAGCTCTCGTGTCTTGTGTACAACTTTATTTTGCCCCAGAGCGCCTCTTCAAAGTCTCTTGTCCTTGGCTTTTTTATGGTTCCAGTCTTTTCCATAACCAAGACAGATTCTCTTTCTTTCCAGCTAGTTGAACATGCGGTTGCAACACTCTTTTGAATCAGAGGTGTCTGCTTTGAAGCCCTGAAAAGATCTCTTAACTCAGTGAACACAAAGCTTAGCCAGTCACGGTGTTTGTATCTGTAGCGTGTCAAAAAGTTTCCAAAGGCATCACATTCACAACAGCTAGAGAAAGGAAAGGGGGTACTTGGGAAAATTCTCGTTATTCCTGCAGGCCTCAGTTCTTCTGGTCTGGGGTGACCTAAGTGAGTGGACACTGCAATCCCCTCAGGACCGGACCTCGCTGGATTTACCCAGCCTGGATTCATCCAGCCAGCTCTGCCACGCAGCCGGGCTGAAGCAGGAAAAGCAGTGCCCCTGAACACCAGCACTTGCAGTGATTTGGCTGCCACAAGCTGGAGCCCTCAGCGTGACACGAGTGGGCACGGCTCCCGGCCTGTCGGTGGTGTGTGCCGCTAATGCCGGCCGAGGGGCTGAGCCCGGCTTTTGAGCTTTCATAGCTCTGCTTCTTCCATTTAAGGGAGAAAGCGTAACACGCTGAACTCCAGATCCCCAATCCAGTGGAAACCCAGCCAGCAGTAAGCGAGCACTGCCAGGGAGCTCTCGACATGAAGCACTATGATAGCAAAGGTCTTGAATGACTAAGGTTCTTGAAAGCTTTGGTCGGTATCAGAGACAGTTTCCAACTGGGCAAAGTACAATATTTTCCCTCTTGCTTTTTATGAATGGCTGGATAGGACTGTGCTGGAGTCAGAGTCCCCCGCGAAAGCCATTCATAAAAATAACAACAGAACAAAACAAACGCACACAAAAAAACTTTCTAGGTCCAGTCCAGAGCCACTGGGTGCCAGAGGCTGGGAAAACACACTGGCAGCCTGAGCCCCAGCTATCACTGAAAGTATTCAACGGGCTTTTTGGTGGTCTGAAAAGCATGAAGTGCTGTGTAGAAGGGCAGCTGGTAGAATTACTGTGACACATACTAGGCAGAAAGCCAGAGCTGGCCTTGTTTCAGACATTGTCTTTCCTCTCATTGAAGTGTCAGGACCTAATTCATGGAAAATTTGGTGAGTTGGCAGCTCTTTCAGAAGATTTCATTGAGCTACAGTGTGTGAGAGTCACATGAATGCAGAGTGCATGGCCAAAAATACGTGGGGATTTCTGAGCAGGAGAAAGCAGTCAGCCTCTGAGAATGTCTGATGATTTCATGTGGTTTTGGAGTAAATACGTGTACAGGTGTAATCAGCAGGCAAAAAAAAAAGAAAGCGGAAAAGCACTAGTGGCAGATTACTGAAGAGCTCAATGAGTTCTGTAATTACGAGGTATTCCTTTGAAACAAATCATTCCTTTGTCTGAGGGCAGCAAATGTCCATTAATGAGTTCAGGGCTTGCAGTCCACCTGGAGAAGGCATCAGTAAAATGTGTGCCTTGGTAATAGTTTCTCCATTGCAAGGGAGTTTAATGGAAAAGAAAAGGGTCCTGAAGTTTAAAGTTTAAACCCTGAAGTTTAAAGAGGGACCCAGTCATCACATAGCTTTTTTCTCATATTTATTTGAGAGCAGAACTTGGAGCCTGAGGCACAGATACAAAAATATAACAGCAATAGGATTCTGCTGAATTAGGAAAAGACTGAAAATAAACAAAGCATCTCTTGTTAAAATGGGGTGCTTGTGGTGGGCAGTCTGAATTGAATCAGTTACATTTAATTTACATTTTCATTGATCCTTCCCACTGAAATATTGCTCTGAAAGGCCAGCTACACTAAACTGTTTATTCAGAAATATTCCAGTTATTTCCTACTACACTGTCATGAAAATTAGGTTTTTGGCCGTGCAGAGGGACAGCATGTTGGCTTCTGCCCAAGCGAGGCACTGAAATCACGGCTGGGATTAGGAACAGGCAGGAAGGAAGGGCAGGAAGAAAATCATTGGGTGCAATTCATATACTTTGAAAACAGAAAGTCCAGGGGGCTGGGGGAGGCAGCAGCTTTGCCCCACTGAAGTAAGAAAAGCCCTTTTGTGCTCTCTTGTCAGGATTTCATCCTTTATCTGAGGTCTTATTGTTCCGTGCTGCTCCTAGCACCCGCAAGGGTTGTCACAGCACCTGGGTGGTGCAGGAGTATTTTAAGTGGGCCCGTGTTAGTTCCTTAATCGGTTCTCCTCCTCCTCCCTGGGGCAGTGATGAAGGGCACTGGCACCTTGGTGGGTTTCCTGACTCATGTGGGGACCATGTTTCCCATTCCTCGGGGGGAGCAGTCAAGGGAAGAGTTGCTGAGAAGCCCATGGCTGTACCACCAGGTCTTGTGTAGGCAGATGGTCATGGCCTCCTGTTCTCCCTGCCATGCATAGTTACAAAATTAGGCTAGACTCAATATGCTAAATTAGAATTCACCTTGGTTTTAATTACACAAACTTAACATATTCCTCTGCATCTGCAGCCATCTGAACTACTTCAGAGCAAGATCATATAGATAAATGTAGGAGAGGTTGGGTATGAGAGCTGGGTAATATTCTGGATGTAGGCTTTGCCTGTTGTTTTATTTCTGTTGCTGAAAACATTTTCTCAGCATCTGTGAAATCACTGTTAAGTGACCTCAGTGAATTTTGTTTCTCACCATGCTTTTGCTTTACTTTTCAGCCTCAACAAGTGGTTCAAAAGAAGCCTGCTCAGGTAAGAAAAGCTAATTTAAATTCTCTTAATCTACTTTAAATGAAATAATTCTTCAGTATTTAAAATGGTTTCCTTTACTGTAAAGGATGAAGGGAAATACATCAATCATATGAGCTGGGGGACAGCTGTTGGCTTGCTGGGCACAGCCACCAGAACAATTCACGCAGTGGCCCAGAGGAGGAAGCAGTGAACAGTGCTTGCTCAGAAATGTCCTCTTTTTGTAGTGGCCACCTTCCAGGCAGGCACACGCACGCATGCATCTGGTGACATTCAGGCACATGATAAGTGTCTCTGTGTGTCCTGAACATGGGCAACTGGGAACTGCTAGCAGCAAGGAGGGGGGCACAGGTATAAAACCCTTCTCCCCACGCAGTCTAAAGGAGTCTCTAAATCCACAAAAGAAAATAGGCTGAACTTGGTAACTAGACTAGATCCATCATAAAGACTAACACATTTGAAGTTCTTCTATTGGATGGTGTTCTTCTTCTTTAATGCCTTGGACAAAGTGCAAACTAGGGTGTCATGGAACTGGTCAAACACTGCATTTACAATCACCTTCATGTTCTTTCCCTAGCCTGCCCCATGTTAAAAAAACAAACCCAAACACCCTAGCTCTGCTACTTTATTATATATGCACCAACAGAGAGAAGCCTGCGGGCATGGGAGCAGGACCATCCCTGCCCAGCAGAGTCCATGGGCTGTGCTGCCATACCTTGGTGACTATGAATGATTGCTGAGCCAAGAGCATAAAGGGTCCATTGCATTTCTGGAAAGAGGTCTGCTTTCAGAAGGGAATAGTACTTCTGTTTTTCCACCTTCTGGTTTTAATACGTTATTGTACAGTGTACATTATTGTAATGTCTACTGCAATCTGAATTAGGAGCTGTTACATAAGAAACAGAAAACATCCTAGCTGTGAGTTGAAGGGGTGAAATGATGTAACTCTCTAAAGCATGTGCAGGAATCGGGTTTCTACAAAGGAAATCAATACAGTCACAGCGATGATGAATCCGTGGCACTGGCAATAATATTAACGTCTCCGAAAGGCAGATAAAACATAGAGGATGAATGTAGTAGTATTTTCAAGTGAGGTAAGTTTTGCAAGAAGAGGTAATGTCTTTTATTAGGCCAGCTTATGCAAGAAACGCAACATCAGTCCCCAAGGGCTTACCATCTATAACCTTCTAACTACACCACACAATTCAAAACACACCGAGTTGTTCTAATAAAAGATACCTCCTCTCCCTGGTCTCGCTTACATCCTTCATCTGCTACAGCCACAATCAGACTGTTCCTACCACGGCATGGCAGTAAATCTGCCAGTGGGCACAAAGCCAGTCATCTCCTCCATGGCACCTGAGAGACAGGGAGGCTTAAACCCTGCTGTACAAAGGAGGCCAAATCCGGGAGGCAGAGGCTCTGGGAGGCTGCTCGTGTTGCGGTTTCTTCTGGTGCATAGTGGAGCTTGTTCCCACCATGGCCAGTGGGATAAAGGGGTCTAGAGCTGGTGACTCTGCCCACAGCCTGGCCTGGCAGACGCCATTGATGCTGATGGCATGTGTAGCAGCTGTCCGTGTCCCCAGGCACTTACTCCTGCGAGCGTTCGGTAGAAATGGCTGGGCTGGGGCGTGGGAGGACAAAGAGGGGACCCGTGTCTCCATCTTTGGTAGCAGAACAAAGTAACAACAGATTTAATTGATGGCAAAATGACATAGGTGTTTGAACCAAAGCACTGGGGTTCCCTGCATGGATCTTCCTGGCCCATCTTCCTCAAAGTGGTGGCTCCAGTGGGGATGCCGTAGGGTGTTTCAGCCAGCTGGATGCAGGCGCTGCTGCACGGTGCCTCAGAGACAGAGAAAAGGAGGCCTTTTGACATTAGTAATGGAAATGTCTGTATAGAAAAGGAGGAGGCACAGAAGAATGCATGAAAGGAAGGACAGGGCTGTTTAGAAATCCCCAGTCATCACAGCATGACTAGTGAAGTTACACTCGTTAAATTATTTGTGTGCTGTGTCTTCACTCAGAGAACCCATTTTGTTTTTCTTAATCCTTGGCCTGAGGGATGTTCAGTAAAATCACTGACTTGTCTTTAACCCTTCCTGGTTTTAATAGGCCCTGCTCCCACGCTTGTGCTACCACAACATTGCGGTTTTGCTGGGTGTGGGTGCAGGGCAGACAACAAAAGTTATCTCTGTGAGCAGGCGCTCGTGACAGTGTCTTCCTGAGGCTGAAAGATGGAGGAGGAGGTAAAACAGTGTAATTCCTGGGACTATCAGGGACTTCTTGCTGCTGGGTTTCACTTAAATCCAGTTGCCTTTCTCCGTTTTCTTTTTATACTACTGAATTTCCCTTTAAAGGAGGGAGGTTCAGTCTCAGAACTAACAACAAGAACATGAGCTCATGCAGGCTTCCTAATCTGAGCTGTCTAAGGAAATAGTGATAAATTATATAAACATGGGGACTACATGGAAGTTCATGGAGGATAATGTAAATCTTACACTACATTCAGAGGAATCTCTTCCTTTTCCATCTGTTTCCTTCAAAATATCCTCCCAGATGGCTTTACCATGTGGCAGTCTGGATTAAGTTAGAAATGTGTCCTTTCTTCTTCAGTGGGGACTGTAAGACGTTACAGTCAAGAACTACAGTGTGATGGTGAGCATCTTACCCCAGCCTGCCTTAGTAAAAGTGGCAGAAAGTCTTGCTCAGGTTCTACCCCTGATTGCCATGCCTTGAATTTTGGTGTGCTTAGTTTACATCACCATTACTGTTGTTACTGTTCCTAGTAGCTATGCCTCTTGGGTTTGTGTCATTTATAAAAGTAGAGAAACAGCAAGACCAGATAAAATTCTCATTTTATGAATAACAACTCTGTTCCCATCATCATTTCCCACATTTTAAGCTCCACCATGCTCTAAATCTTTTTATGGGTATCTGCTGTCCAGTTTAGGGCCATACAGATGTCTATATTAACTTCTGCAATATCTCCAAACATCCCCAGAGCTCTGGAGATTTACCATCACACAGACGGTAAATGAAACAGTAAAATCCACAGGAAATCTACACACCCATATCATTAATACAAACCTTTGACTGCTATGGTCTGTACAAATCTTTGTGATGATCACTGACACATATTCTCACGCTTCCTTGGGGAAATGAGGGAAAAAAAGCCAGCCTAACTGTGTGACATTGGGAAGTTTAGCACCTTCATGTAAATTTGTGCCTAAACCTCAAAAGCGAAGTGCTCCTTTGAAATCCATTCTGTCTCCAAAGAATGGACAGCCAGGTCTTACAATCATGATGTAGTAATGTTCTTACTGAGGTGTGCAAATAAGCAGTCCCAACAGAAATAGAAACTTCTCCATTTCCTCAGTTTTAAGCTATTTGTAGCATCTGTAGCCTCAGCCATATGGGGGAGTTACACTCTTAAGTAATACAAAGGAAATAGATATTTTTAGGAAAACATCATGAAAGCTATCAAAGTTTTCTGGAAACAGAACGTGTTTTATTTTTATCATTTCTGGAGAGAAGAAATAGTGTGAGTGTAGAGCAGCCCTTTGAAAATCTTCTTATAATCTCTTTGGGAGGTCTGTTAAAATCTCAAATCCTTGCAAATCCTTTGTATCTGAGTCTGAAAGACAACATGTCAGTCAGGAAGGCAGTGTATCAGTCGGAAAAGTACACATAAAGTGTGCGTAGAGAAATGTACACAAAAAAGTGTACAGAAAAAGTACACCAAAAGCACACATACTAGCTAACGCTAAACACATTAGATGCTTTTAAAACAACATCCAAAAAAATCAAATCCCAACAAGAATAAAAGCTAAAAATAAAAGTGTTATTTTGTATAGGGAAGAAAATGCAAATTCATTTCTTAGTCCTGGTATCAATAAAGCTATGCATGTTAATTAGTCATAATATATATACACTTTACAACCTCAGTATATGTGTTCCCCAGCTGCATCCATCGCACGTGCCTACTCAGTGTAGGACACAGTAAATGCTAAAAGTGTCAGACAGGCTCTGCAGCCCAGGAGCTACATGGATGATTCACACATTCATATGCAGCCCAGAAGCAGCAGACTTTGTGAGCAGAGCCAAGCCGGGGACCTGCGGTGGCTGCATGACAGGTCTGATGTGCTGGGACACCCTGGACAGTGGGCCCATCGTGCACATTGCCTCTCTGTGCTGGGCTGTTCCACACTGCAATTCCACAAGCTGCGGGTGTTCTGCATACACGTTGGTCACCACGTGTGGATTTATTTCTTTTCCCCTTCTGGGAAATCCCAGAGAGAGATGTGGCAGAAATACTCCAGAGATCCACTTTAGCAGGTTGAAAAGAAGCTTCCAGTGTCACAGGCAGGATGGCAAATCCTTCACACCCACATAGATGCACATACACATCCCAGAGAGCATGTGCCACTGTCCAAGTCCCCCCTGTGTCCTACCAAGCCGGGAATACTGCAGCCTTGCACAACTGAGCCATGGCTGTAGAAACACTGAAAATCCTCTGCCCTGGAGGTTGACCTGGTGCCCGGGGGTTTCACTGCTCCTCCCAATGCGTCCAACAAGCTGTGTTGTGTGTCCTGTACTTTTTCTGTATTTACTGATACGGAGAGTCAGAAAGTTGTCAGACCCCAGAGGGACAAAACTTTATTTTCCAATGGTATGTGGAATTTTATACTTCAGACTAGGGTAACTGCATGTGTGTTACACGCACCACTCCAGAACATCTTCTGAAAGGCTGAGTTACCATTCTTTTATTATTGTTTTTTTATTGATGATTTATATGTTTACTGTTATCTTATATGTGCTAGAGGCCTTTGGTACCATGGGCGCGTGTCCTGGGCATGTGTCTGTCACAGCTCCATCAGCCCAGACTCACTGCACCTCCCCGTGTAGAGGGTGGTCCCAGTGGAGCTGCCCAAAACTTTCCCGGTGGGGCTGAGCCCTGGACCTGCTGTGGGGCCCTCCAGCTTCATGCCCTGTCTCCCATCACCATCACTCAGGGGGATGACGCTTGTTGGAACTGGTCAGAGGTTTTGCGTAAATAACTTCATGGTGAAATAACCTGTTTTAACTGACCCCTTTCCCCATAAGTGTCCTTGGAATTTTTGCTTTTCCAAAGCTTCACAATATTATGATCACGTGGGGACTCATTTTTTTAAATCAAAATAGGATTTGATTTTGGTTTTTGAACACTTTTGCTCTGCAAAATCCTTCCAGATTTTGCTTCTGAGTGTTCTGGAAACATTTTTCTGATTTGAAAACATCATTTTAATAAATGGATAAAAATGTTATGGGAAGTCTTAGGAAAAATGGCTCCAATTTGAAAATTATGTTTCATTGTTACCAGTTCTGCTGCCTATATTACAAGCAACATGTAAGGATTGCTTGGTGTAAAATGAAAAAGCAAAATTAGAATAATAACAGATTTGTGGACTGGAGCCAGAATTAGTAAGAAACTAGGTGATGTCTGAACTATAGGTGTGGACCTACCATTTCTCAGGGAAAGGTTTTAATTTGATTTTAAGGGAATCAGGGAAGTATCTTGCTCCCTTCCTGGATTCAGTAGGTAGAGTCTCATGGAGGGTGCTGGCCTTACCTTCTTTCTCCTTCCAAGGCAAAATGGTTTCCAAAGGCAAACATATTGAGACCTCTTCTAGAACTTGTTTATTGTGACAGGGAGACTGAATAGCTTGTCTGATGACTTAAAAAAACCAAACAGCACAGTTCTTTGAAATAAAAACAAATCTGGGGAAAAATATAGAAGTTGCAATTACCAGTTCTGTGAACAGATGAAGCACTAACCTGTGCTAGAGAATGAGGGCTAGAAAAGGAAGTCAGGTATTTTCAACAGCAAATATTTTGTTATTTATATAACATAACTTCTGAATAGACTCTGAATAACATCATTCAATGAGGCTGCACCTAAATACCCAAATCAGTATAAGAGTCAGGTTTCCAAGGTTATAAGTATTTATGATTGCCATTTATTACATAGCTATGATAGAGTGACATTTTTGAGATACCACTTCCAGAAATTTGGCTGTAAATACATTAAACAAGTACATTAAGATATTATGCAACCAGAAGGAAGGGAAGAAAAGGGGAAAAAAAATTCATCCTCAGAACAGGAGTATATTCAGAAACTCAGTGACTTTTAAAGAGTCAAAAATCAGAAACATGTACAGTGATCTGCAGATGTAGGTTGTGGCTCTATAAGGCATTTACATTTTTATAGTTTTTTTCTATTGATGGTACACGCTGGCCTCTCAGTATTGGGATGGCAAAGACTTTGCCAGCAAGTAGAGTTCCACACACGGAACACTGGAGTCATGAGGTCATTACCACAAATCAGTTTTGTAAAAATCACCTTTTATAAAAATTGCTTTTGTTCACAGTCCATTTCGGTATTTTCTTCAACTGGACCCTTCCTACCTCACCCAGCATTTCCACTATGTCATGGAGAACGTAAATGAAACAGACAGTGACAGGACAAGAGGAAATGGGCACAAACTTGAACATAAGAAGTTCCATCTAAACATGAGGAACTTCTTCACTTTGAGGGTGGCAGAGCACTGGAACAGGCTGCCCGGAGAGGTGGTGGAATCTCCATCTCTGGAGACATTCAAAACCCGCCTGGACACGTTCCTGTGCAGCCTGTGCTAGGTGGACCTGCTTTGGCAGGGGGATTGGACTAGATGGTCTCCAGAGGTCCCTTCCAACCCCATATCATTCTGTGATTCTGTGACATGTTTTTTACACAGTCAGTTAAACATTTAAGTGTGCAGCGTAAACCACTACTTCACTTCAGATACGCAAATAAGCTTTGTAATCCAGCCCTCAATCTTTTTGATTTACCCAGGAGATATACAGACAGCCCTGTTTCCCTGCAGGCAGCGTTTGGGTGTTTAATAGACTAAAGGACAAAATGCCCATCTCCCTGCCTGCCCAGTCTCTCTTGCAGGCAGCAAGAGCAAGGGCCAGTTGCCCAGGGGCTGCACTGCCCTCAGGTGCTGCCTATGCCAGGCTCCCCCCTCATGTTATTTGGGCCTTACAAACACTGTATGACCTCTGTGAGGATCCAGTATTTGCAGGACGGTGCTGGGATGGGAATAACCTTTGCAGGGGAGCTGGGGTAGACTGTGGTGGCCACCGGAGTTGCTCTGGAAGTAGGGCCCATTTCTCATCCCAGCAGTGCTCCAGGCTGCCACAGGAGGAGCGTCCTTTGTGTCCCTCCCTGAACCTGGGACACAGCCCCAGCTTCAGAGCAGCACCAGCCTCGGAGCAGAAAAGAAACAAAAAGAGCCAGGATTGTGGATGGTCCCATCTGTTAGGTTCAGATGCATAGTTCAGTCAGGAAATGCTGACTGAATTATGCATCCCCTTGCTTAGTGTACCAGTGGCCCTCAAGGCAAGCTGAGGTGCCTGTCCCTGTGTCCCCATATGCTGCCTAAGGAGCAGAGGACAGCACCATGCCAGGTCAGCCTCCCTTCTTCCTTTGAAGCCATTAGCACTGAGCACTGTGGTGTGTAAATCTCATTTTGGGTAAGTCTCCTGGTGCCTTGATTCTCCTTTGGCTAAAACTGAGGTACTAATGCTCCCTTCTTGTGAAAGGGAGTTATGAGAGTGCACATACTCGTGATTTGATTTGACTAAAAAGGAATCAGATTTAGCAAGATCTTATTGCTTTGCAGCTTGTCAGAGACTGTCTGGGGGATCCAGAGTCTTGCCTGCTGCAACGTGCTGTTTGGAGGTGTCATGTCAGCCAGTTTCTGAGTCAGTCAAAGAGCGGGTGTGCCATGGCATGAGCCCAGCACTCAAGAGCTAAAAAAGGTTATTTTAACTGTTCAAATAGGCAACAGCTAATTTCCTTGAGACAAGCCCTAGAGCAGGAGGCAGCTTTCTGAATGCAGCGCTGGTCACACATTTGCCCATTCAATACTGACAAGCTCCCAGGTCACTGCTCTTTCCCTGTGTGCTGGGCAAAACCTGTCCCTAATGGCACATAGAAAAGTTCAGGGACTACAGCTGTTGAGGCACTCCATGCATAGCACTTGGAGCAGGCACAGCAGTTGGTGGTAGAAGGCAGGAGGCCAAAGGGGTAAGATAAAATATGTCCCTAAGTCAGCAATACTCCTCGTCACCCTCTCCCCACCTCCTCGCTGTCCCCTCCCCGCTTGGAGAAGCCTGAGACAGGCAGGCGATGGCTGTGGACAGGGTGGTTTTGTGTTTGACCCCATGGCTGTGGCACAGGAGCTGTTTAAGGAGGTGCTCCATCCAGTTCAGAACTTGGCTCCGACTCAAGGTGAACCAAAATCTCACTAACGATTGCCAGAAGAGAAGGGGCTGTGACGTCTGCTTGGGAAACACCATTGAGGAAAACGGCTGGGCAGGGAACAGTGTTTGAAAAAATGTCAGTCAAGAGTAAATTAAACTACTTTTGCATACACATGCTGCGCATTTTGGCCAAGATTTCCAAGAGTAGCAAGAGTCTGCACTGCTAACACTTGGGTATCTTACTTCACAGACATACAGGATTCTAGGCAGTACTTGACTACCCCCTGAAAATTTGGATTATTTTAAGATGTTTCCAGAATGATAGATGTTTAAGACATTTCCAGAAAGCTGAACCTACCAGAACAATAAGCCTCTGGACTTAAGAGCAACAAAAATAATCAAAATGCTCATTAGCAAAAATTAGGTGTGTCAGAGGGCTGCTTAGGAAGAAAGTGCTCTGTTCTTTTCCTGAGCTGCTTCATAAAGGCTCTGCATCTTTCGCACTCAGCATTGTTGTTGCTCCTCCACACCCAGCTGAAGTCAATGAAAGATGCTTTATTTCCTGACATAAATATTATTAACAGATACTCCAGGACTGTAACCCAGCTCATCCGCTGCACTGAAAAACATGGGACATGAACCTTCTATGTAGCCACTTCTAGAAATGGCTAAATCTTTGCTGTGCCAGTTCAGGACTGTATAAATTCTTTCGCAAATTGTTTGTTAAAAATGAGGTATGTTGCAATGAATGTAGAATAAGGTAAACACAATTAAAATCAAAGTTAAGACCAATGAAAATACATTTTTTTAATCTGTTAAATAATTTACTAGGATGGGCAGTTACAGTATTTGCATACCAGCGCTATTAAAAAAATTTGGCTAGGGAAAAGAGCAGTATGGTCAGCCCTTATTAACTGGTATATGTCTTTAAACATGTTCTGGAAGGAAGCAATAAGAAGCCAATATCCAATATCATATTTTATTCTGGGGTTTCCATGACATCTTGGGAATTTTATAAGGTCCTCTTGTTGCCCAAAGTAACAGTTTTGGAATAGAAGAAGAAGAAGAAGCAGCACTTCACAGCTACTCTGTCGGTCACTATGAGCATTTGTGGAATTTGGTTCCTTGAAATCAGTGCTGCCATGCTACCCTGGGGTGACATCTGGCCTCCCTGAGCAGCCCGTCAGCTTGTGACACCTGTGCCAAACGTTAAGGCTGGGATGGATAGGCTGGACCTGCAAACCTGCCTCCTCCCTTGCAGCTTGGAGAGAGTAACTCAGGCAAAAAACTCATACAGGCGAGCACAAAATAAAAGTGTGATAGACACTCCAAAACCATTTTCCCCAGTGGAGCTTCCATCCCATATTACTTCTACTGGTGCTCTCACTGTGCTGTCCCATAGTGCTGTGATGGTGTGAAGCAACCCAGCTGGCAAGGACAGGCTGTGGCAGACAGGCTGCTGTCTAGGGGGTTGTTCAGAGCTCTTGGTCATTGATTGCTCATTGGATATTGTGAACATGGTCCTGCTGTGTTTATAGGCAGCGTAAAAAGTTTGGGAGTGTCACCATCTCTTAGTAGACTATTCAGTAAGAATTATTCTCCTAGGTACTTCACATTGAAGGCTACAGGAGTACATAGATGGTTTTCAAACATCAGCACATTGCCAAGCAGTGCATGAAGGACCTAAATCTTTGGGCAGTCCAGTGTTTGTAAGCATCTTGAGTTCATCCTTATTGAAATAAATAAATGTGCTTTTCTCACATTGAGGAAGGAAAAAAGCAGCCTGAGTGTTGGGTACTGTAGCACTCACGCTACCATAGCACACTCTCTCATGGATCCTGTTTCATTGGGATCCCAATGCCACAAATGTTAAATTCTTTATGAAGTCTGCTCCAGCAGATAGTGAGCATCACCATGATGAAGTTCTGCTGCTGATCCCATTGTAAGGCATCTCTGGATATGCCAGAATGTTTTCAGGAAAAGTTTGCCGAAATCTCCCTTTAGAAATGACTGTTGCTTGTATTAAAAAAAGATATAATATTGCCAATGTACTTCTTGCTTTGCCTCTGCTCTGTCAATATAGTCACATTGTTCAGGGCCGATCTCTGATCTCAGGTTTGGAGAGTTATTTGCCACACAACAACCATGGGAAAAGAGAAGGAGAGAAATAAAACAAATGAATCACCCACATTCTGCCCGAATTCAGATCTCAGATTTCCCACATCCTGGTATTTAATTTCTCACAGAGTTACCAATGGTTGATCTCACGGCAGGATTAGTGGGAAGAAAAATGAGAGCTCCATTGAAACCAGACTTGAGTCTGGAAGGAAGGGACATGTGAGCTCTAGGACCTGGGAGATATCAGATTCAGGGCAGTGAATGGCTTCCACCCCCTCCCCTTCCCTGATTCTCATGCTTATTTTGAGGCAAAATCTGGAAAGTAAAATCAGAAGAGCAAAGAGACAGTTACAGTATGTTGGGCGGCTCGCCCATGGCTTTAATAGTCTCCTGAGAACTGTGTTATACAGTGAGACATTAACTGTAATTTATATTAGTATTTTTTTATGTTTAGGAAGAGGGGAATAGATTAACATTGAGGTATAAATTGCAGTAAATCTATCTTGGTCCTAAAAGAAAACATGTTTTGAGAACACGTTTCCATCAGGATACCTTTTCTGATTTTATTATAGAATATAAATGTGTTCAGTTGGAAAAGAAACTCCCACAAACGGTTCTATAATCAAAAGGAAATAATCACTATCTATTAAGTTGGACAGCCCCACTCACTTTGAATCAGACTATCTTGCTAGAGAAAGAAAAAGTTTCGCCCTGTGGTAGCACGGATTGCGGCGCAGATGGAGCTTGAAAAGTTGGGTTGCTGCTCTGTGCTGAAGAGGACCATACTTTATCGCCCTTCCCACCAGATTGTGTGGAGATATTCAAGAAGTTGAAAAAAAATCTTTAAATGCATCACTCTAAATCCTTTAGGAGTTGAACATATTAAGATGACAAGAAGAGTATGTCATTAAACCATAACTACCCTTTTTGGATTACCTGGTATTTGTAGATTTATTGGCAAGATGGCTTAAATTAGGGATATATTTTTAGCCTGCAGCATTACATAATAAAATAGCAGCAGAATTCTTTGCAATAAAAAAAGGGAGGGAATGGGGCGGGGAGTTTATTAAAACCAACACAAACTTCTCTGATTTTGCGCTTTCGCGTGCACAAATTGGTGCTCCATGGTTACACAATCGGTAAAGTTCGCAAGAAAAGCATTTCCATCACCCCGTTTTGCTCAGGAGTCGTCGCCCTGCCTTTCGCTGCAGACCTGCTGTTTAGTCTGAAACTGAAAATTAAACCCAGAACTTCAGCTCTCAAAGTTAAATACTCTGCTTTACTGCCAGCACAGAGCCTCACCAGTGTCTGTGTGGTAAGATCTGTGATTAAACTCTTCAGACTTTTTAAAAAGAGTTTTACAAGTCTGTTAAGCTTTAGTGTTTTTGTTTTGCTTTGGGTTTTCTTAAAGAGAAAAAAGTCATTTAGCTGAATTATACCACAAAGTCTCACATGAACTCTGCTGAACCAGATCAGAGAACCCAGCTCACGATCTTTCAGAAATATGTTTCTCATTTGGGGGGGGAGGGGGGACGGACAGACAGACAGACAGACGCTTTTCTGAGCACAACCTGAGGAAGGTAAAGCCCTGTACGTTAAACTCTCTCTTTTAGAACAAAAAAAGAAAGAAAGGAAAAGGGAAAACCCAGGGAGACTGAGGAAGGGCGATGGCAGCGGCTGAGCCCCCCATGCTTCTGCCCGCCCCAAGGCCTGCACTCAGGCATCATGGCGGGGACTGCATGCCCGGCCGACACCCCCTCAGCCTTGGGGCTGGGGCTCATAAAAATGTCACTGGTCCACTTCCACTGTGAAAGGCTCTTTTATCTCCCCTTCCCGCAGCCCCTCTCCAGTGGGTACGCGGGGCCGGGCCCGGCGGCTGCCGCTCGGCCTTCCCGCATGGCTGGGCCCTAATGAGGTGTGTGCGGCTCTTGGCTGCAGGTTTTCAATCTCTTTCTTATTACTTCAAAGCTGCTGCGCCAAGGTTCAGACAAGTTTGATCACTTGGCAAAATCTCTCAGCTGGGATTCGAAAGGGAAGACGCTTTATTTTATTATTTATCATTACAGATAGATAGCTGTTCCCAAACCGCAGTTGCCAGTGGCTCCGTGGACCGAGCTGTAATGCTTTTTTAAGTGATAAAGGATTGGAGGTGAATAACTTCTGGCAGTTGCTTCCTGTCTGTAACAAGCAGTCATTTTTTTGGGGGGGAGGAGAATAGAAATCTAACAGGCCTTACTTTATTCTCCTTTTCATGTTCTAAAATGGCAGGATGGGGCGGGGGGAGCAAAATTTAAGCAATGTGCGTTTGACCTCCATTTCAAAGCCTGTCCTAGCTTTCCTTTCGCTACTCCGATCTGGGGGACCTTCTCCGCAGTCCTTCCTCTGCTGCTCGACATAAAATATGCACAGGAATGGTTGCTGTTTCAAGGGCCACCCGGGCTCAGGAGGAAGGCAGAGTCCCCCAGGTTTACCTATGTGGGCTAAAGAATCCTTTTGGGCTTTGCCATCTCCAGTGCCACAAGAAAGCAGAGCTAATGCAGTGGTCCACAGTGTTTCACAGTGACCTGTACAAACCTAGGGACTTTCAAAGATTGGCATCCACCCTTTTTTTTTTTTTTTTTTCTTGACTCCCTCACCAACTGTTGATCAGGGGAGTGATATATGATGAAACCATTAACAATGGCTTCAGGTCCTTCTGGTTTATTCTGATTTAACATATAGTGTTCTACTAACTTTTATTGGAAGTCATATTTATCAAATATTTTCAGTGTGGTGGGATTGAAGTGGCACTCTAAAAGCAGTCAGTAATTCAAAACCCCCATTTGTTGGCATTAGTAACTCAGCAGGAGCTGGAAAGCTTGGAAAAAGAGTTCAGCTTTGTCCTCAGGCTCAATGCTGCTTTTGCACCTTTCCTTTTCTTCTCTCTTTCTCTTCACAATTAAGATGCTCAGATAAAAAAATAAAACTGGTGTTAAACTTTAGCAGCAACAACAAACTGAAGCAAGAAAACAGTACATATATAAAACTTGTGCATCCATTTCAGAACTACAATAACAAAGAGAAGAGGAAGCCGTATCAACTTCATATTAATTGAAGGTTGCACTAACATTTTCTAATCTGAATATTTCAGATTACTGACATCAGCATTATTCCAAAATGCATTGCAGATAATTAAGCCTATTTTTTCATGTCCTATAAATCATCTTCGCACAAAGTGCTGAGTTTATGATTAATTTCTTCTCTATATCTTTCCAGTGACCTAAATCCCCCTTTTTTTTTTTTTTTTTTTCTCTTTCATCTAATTATGAACCTACATATTATTGATTAGAGACAATTATTGGAGCCTCTGCTTGCCTTGGGCTCCAGCCTGGATCATGGCTCTGGAGTGCGATGTGCTGTGTGAATGCAGAGCAGTTTACCACTCCTCCAGTTTACAGCCTCGACAAGAGGTTTGTAAGAGCATCTTCTCAAAGTTGGGGTTAGTCCAGCTCAGTTGTATATGTTTCTAACAGCACTGCTGCCTTCTTTCCCTTAATATTTTATTTCCTTCCCACCAGAACTGTTTACATCTTGTAGGGTTGAAGCTCTCCAAGACAAAATACATCTCTGTCAGTGTTAGCACAGCACCCATGATTGCTTCAAGCACCATTTTCGCTTTAAATCTGTGCTTTGCAGACTTTAAATGGTGCTTCCTGCAAAATTCTTCTGACCGATACTGAGATTTTGCTGGAGATTTTCACTCTCCTTTTAATCACATGGGGAACAGATTTTTTCAAAGTGTTTTGACCTGCTTAGGTCAAAAAGGCACTTGCTATACTCAGATGCCAAAATGCGTTTAAGAAATCTGGCCTGACGTAATTTAGACAGCTGAGTCTCAATTTCAAAAGGCTTCAGCAGCGCAAGCTTCAGCACTGAGTGACCTGCTGCCTTGCAGAAACCTCATTGCTGAGTTAACTTCAGGGCTGCTCTCAAATCTGTGGCAAAGTTGGGCACCTGGAGATGAGGTTTGTTTAAGTGCATCTGTAGGAGATGTTGAGAGGCAGAGCTTAAAGCAGGTACTTTTTAGGGTATCTAAAAGTCCGGCCAGACTAATTCCTGTCTCTGGAAGTTCTCAGTGTGAGCTCTTCTGGATTTAAAAATCCTGTGTCAGATAAGCCTTTTCTCTCAAAAGTAACCAGAGAGACTCATTATCACTCCATTATATCAAACAGTTCTCCTAGTGGGAGATAAGCTAGGAGATAGAGAAATGTCTTTAATCCCCCTTAATCTAACAGGAAGGAGAGACTTGAATCTATGTTTAAAGAAGGCGGTTCTATCTTCAAGAGGAATGTCCTGTCCTGTCCTGTCCTGAGGGGATCTTCTTGAGTGCTGTCCTGGTCCCCTCTGACTAGGTTATCTCTGAACAGGTTACCTGAACCCGTTACTCGAGGACCAAAACTTTGCCAAGCCTTGAGAGATGCTTCCTGCGGTAGAGGAAGGGAATCTGTAGGAGTGGTTCATGGGTGTGCAAGGATGGTATCTCTGATTTCTACCACTGTTGTAGGCCTGGACCATGCTTACCAGCAGCCCCCACGACTTCACTCTGGCTGCCCCAGCTAGTTCACTTTCTGCAACACCTGGGGATGTGGATCATGCAGTAATCCCCATGAGTAGCCTTTTTGCTAGTCAAGCAGTGGCGTTCCAGTAGTGAAAGAAGAGGACGCCCTGAATTTTCTTACTAACTATGCAGCTCAAAAGCCACAGGCTGGTCATCTGCAGGATAGCATCAGTGTTTTGCTTTGTTCTCTCTGCTCCTTTTCCTTTCCTCACAGAATATTTGATTATTTACATAAAAGTGGAGTGACTTTCACAGAGGAAAGATGCATCCTCCATACACAACAGCTCTGTAGGTAGGCTTCTTCCTAGAAAGTAGAAAACCCAGCTTGAAGTATCTGCTTCAAATCAGAGAGCATGGGGATTTCAAAACAAGTTTGCATGTGAGTTTCCAAACCAGTGCTGTTTCGTACATGCACACTCAGAGCTAAGTCTTACTCTTGCTGTCTGTTGTGCATTGCCTTCCTGAGCATGGAAACTTTGAGGACATCTCCAAGTCAAAATGATCTTTAAGACACTTGCCAGCCCTTGGACTGCTCCCAAGAGCATTAGGCAGCTCTGCACATGCCCACCAGCATAAACTTGGGCATTGGGAAAGTCAAGCAGCAGCTCAGCAAGGCTGCTTGCTGGTGTCCAAATACTGGACTCACACTGTGGCCAAGTCTGTAGTCTTTTGAAGGCCCAGATCCTTAGGCAACAAGGTGCATTTAAGTACTGCGAGTTTTGCTTCCCTGCCTGCTCACTACCCCCAGGGCTGTCCCATGCCTTAGTCAATGACTGCAGAAAGAAGGCTGGGAGAGGGCAGGGGGTCTCAGATCTGCTATGTAGGCAGAGGCTTTAACTGTGCTAGAGAAGTTGTGCTCCTTCTCACATGCTAGGAGTGACAGTGCACAGAATTTGCTTGCTTGTGGGCTGATTGAATTGTATGCATTTGGATACAGAGATTCTGTATTGAAATAATTTCCTTAGGTGCCCTTCTTAAAAACATGCTTTAGTCCAGCCCTAAGAAGAGTTATCTCACCTTTCTGTATATGGTCATGGTGATCTCTTCTGCCCTAATAAATCCTTTTATCGTGATGAGTGAAGTAAATACCTACAACAATTTGAGCTCTGAATCCAGCTTCTGGAATTAAAGTTGGCCTTACTGCTGAATGACAGCTGTCACTGAGCTCGCTGGTGTGGCCTGCAGGGGCTGAAGTAGCTCGAAGCAGCAGATCCCACCATAAGCTTCAAGCGGAGCAAACCTGCTCTGAGTGTCTGTCAGTGCTGTACAAATTTCTGAAGCAGTTCCGTGTGCTGTTTGCAGAGCAGTTGGGGTGGCACCGTGTCTCAGCTGGGCACAGCCTGGGCCCCTGCGTCTGCAATAGGAGCCACTGGCTTCAAGGACTCCTCTGAAAATATTAGCTTGCATGCCAGAGGATTTCAGACAAGTTAACAGCAGACAATGGCCCACAGTTTGCAAGTTGCTCTTGTCAGCAGTTCTTTTTGACATATCTATTCAAGCATACCCTCTCGGGCTTAGAAAGCAGCCGGCGAAATCTGTGCCAATAGCTAATACTTTGTTATAAAATAAAATCTCTGACAAATTCAGAGGCTCCATATTTTTAGCATTACTGTGATCCCGAGTTCATCTCATAAGATTGGTTCTAGTTTTTTAAATCCGTGGTTCAGAAATCCATGAGCAGAAGGTGAAAAAAAAATGAATTGCCAGCTGAATTGCCTCGAAGTTTCTTGAGGCAAAGACAATTAACCTTGAAGTAGCTGTAAAGGAGCTTTGCCCCAGGGTGTTAGAACAGAACAAACATTTTTACAACAATGCCAAACAGTTGCCCTTCTGCAGATGGGGGGAATGCTCCTTTCAAACACCAACAGTGTTCTTCTCATCAGGCTTTGTCATGACCACTTTTTGGGGGTCCACCAAAAAAAAGGAATGCAGAGGACATGCTAAGACCAAAGTAAGCTTGTCTCTTCTTGAGGACACTAAGATGCTACTGGCTGTTTGTTGTGCCAGGAAAATAGCCCACACCAACCAAATGTAGGTCACCAAACGGAGGTCTTGGGCAGCAGGTAGAGCTACATTTCACCCCCCACAGGATGTCATGGGAAAGAAGTCTCTTGGGAGTCACACAGGGTGACTCTCACCTGAAAAAATGCTGTAGTTTAAATACGGTCACTTGTTGCACAGCTCCCTTCAGGATGGTGCCACCACTGAGCTTTAGGAATGAGGTGCACGTGCTAGTGGTTATCACTTCACATACTCCTGCAGTATACACGAATTTCCACAGTGGAGAACCTTCAAAAGCAGCAATGCAGTGTGATAGCTCTGGAGAGGGTTAGTCGGTCCACACATCTTGACGGTGCTGTTCTGTGCTCTTTTAGGTGTCCCAGGGGATCACAGATGTCCACACAGAGCAGGCAGGTGTGACACAGGCGACCAAGGCTCTTCTGGCCTGGCTGCTGGATACCAGATGAGATACCCAGGGCATCTAAAACAACTCTGGGCTCCTGTTTTCAGGCAACCAGACCCTACCAAGGAAGTCGTATTTTGGAATTGTTTGTTGGGCAAGCCCAATAGGCATACTGGCTGCAGATAGCACTTGTAACTGGAGCCTGCTGTCCTGCCTCTTGGTCCTTTTTGTTATCTTCACCACTGTTAAATTGGGGCTAAAAACGGCATTGCCAGCCCCCTGTGGAGTAGCCTTTCTCAGGGCAGACACCTGCTGTAACCCACTGGGAAACATCTGTCCTTTCTCTCCTGCTGGGACCCAACACCAGTGAGAAGTGAGAGGGCTGTACTGGTGAGTTCCAGTCCAGTGTGCACATCTGCCAGCTGTTTGCCAGTGACACCTCTCAAGCAAAGACCTGTTAAACATTTGTACACATGGGAGATTTGGAGGAAGCCTCCCTGCTGCTCTTTTTAATGAGAGGCAGCATCTCTGCTCCACACCACTTCTGGCTTGGTGGAGCAGTTTTAGCAATTTAGGGTGGAAACAACTCAGGGTGTTGATAATGGTAACTGCTGGCTTGCAGTTTGCCACACTGTGACCTGTAGCAACTCAGGATAAACGTGCCCATGTGTGGGACAGCCAAGGACAGGATGTGCCACCTGAAACTGCCTCTGCAGTGAATCCCTGTGTGAGTCAGCCCCTGAGGATACATGCATGTGGGGCACATGGATGCATGGGGAGCCACCTGGGATATTGTCTTAGCAATAGGTAAAGCCTGAGCTCTGTATGTGTGTGTTTACCCTGCCCTTCAGGTGTGTGTCCTGCTCACCCTGCTCAGCCTAAAGGATAGAAGCCTGGAGAAGAGAAGGCTCTGGGGAGGCCTAATAGTGGCCTTCCAGTACCTAAAGGGGGCCTACAGGAGAGATGGGGCGGGACTCTTTATCAGGGAGTGTAGCGATAGGACGAGAGGTAACAGTTCTAAACTGAAAGAAGAGAGATTTAGATTCGATATTAGGAAGAAATTCTTTACTCTGAGGATGGTGAGACACTGGAACAGGCCACCCAGAGAAGCTGTGGCTGCCCCATCCCTGGAAGTGTTCAAGGCCCGGCTGGATGGGGCTTTGAGCGACCTGGTCTAGTGGGAGGTGTCCCTGCCCATGGCAGAGGGGTTAGAACTCAATGATCGTTAAGGTCCCTTCCAACCCAGATCATTCTATGATTCTATGAGGTCTGCGTGGCTGTGGCTTCCCTGTTAGCTGGATCCGACCTGGCTGGTTTGAAGCTTTCTCAGGTTTCTCTTTGCAGTCTGCTGGCCCAGCTGGTTGGGAGCTTGCTGCAGCAGAAAACAAATAACCAGGGGAGTAGCCATTCAAGGCCAAACTGGGTCGATGAACATTTACGCTCAATTAACACGTGTCACCATTCCGTCTCCACAACTACAGCGAATGCACCTAAAAAGTGAGAACAACCTGAATTAAGGCTGCCACGAAATCTGAAACCTTGGCTTCTTGACTGAGCGCTTCCTGTGGTGGTGTTGCTGAATTTATGCTCTGCACGGCTTTCACGCTGTGACAGAGTGACTTGGATTTCTAACGTCTGCTCTAATGACCATGCTTTCCTTCTTGCTTTTTGCCCTTCTCTTCAACTTGATCGGAAGCACATCTGGGTTTACAAAATATTTTAGTCCAGCTCCAGTTCCTCCTTTGACTTTTGACTTGGGGACTTGATCCTATGGTACATGGCTATGCCATCGACCTTGGTGGCTCCGTGAGGACTTCTAAGTGTCTGGAGGGTGCTAACTGATGGTAAAGCGTCCCAGAGGTGCCCAGCACCTTGATGTGCAACGCAGCGCTTCAGTGAATTTCTCTGAGTCATCACAGAGCCAGTTTGCAACTTCTAGGGGGTGCACAGTTTTCAAAATGCCTGCCCCCCTCCATCTTTTCGGGGGAAGTGTGTGTGCATGTAGAGACAAAGGGTGGGTTGAGGATCACAGCTGCACAACCGTCTGAAATGTGCAATCAGTTTTTCACCAGTCCAAAAAAAATTCCCTCTCTGTTCCTGTCTTATACATCTGCATTTTCTCTTTCAGAACCTCTACTCTCTTCTTCCTTTGGGTCCCTCCATGCATATATGTCTGATTTGTATTATCCCTTTGTTTGAATTGTAAGCACTTCAGAGCAGCAATCATGTCTCCATCTGTGTCTTGACAAGGGACTTACATGGTAGGTTGGCTTAAAACCACCCGTCTGTAACTGAGCTATCTTAGGCTTTCGCAAGGAATGAACTTAATGAAGGGAAGTTTTATTTTTGCTGCACAACAGTCTGATCCCTTTGCCAGCTTTTCTTCATGGAAAAAAAAAGCCTTTCCCAAGACTGATGTGAATTTGAAGTCTGCCAGTCTCAAATATGTTTTAATAATTCATTTATTATTTAGATATTTGGGAGGGTTTCGCTTGATTTTCAGTTTCTCATCCTTCCAGGTACTACAGATACACACATTTGCATGCACATATGCAAATGAGAGAAACTTATCCTTCATTACAGGAATATACATATGTAGATGAAGAAAGAACTTCTCAGTCATTTTCTTGGTCACTGCAGCAAGGGCTACAAGTTGAAAAAATACTGTAGAGCGGGCAACTCCTTAACTAGAAATAACTCTCTGTGGCTACCCTGGCTGGGCTCTGGCGTTATGCCCTTCCACGTACTTTCCCTCTCCCCTGTCCTTCTTTTTCGGTGATCAGAAATGCATCTTCATGGAAAATGAGTCCGTCAGGTTTCAGTAGTCTCCTGACAAGCCAAGTGTAAAGCAAAGTGAGCTGCTGTTCTGCGCCCACGCGTGCACGGCCATCTTCTGGGAAACAGCGATGGGAGGCTGTGGGCTGACTGCTGTGCTGTTAGGAATTAAGCACGTGATCGTCATCAAATACCAAAACATGTCTACCTGTATTATGTTAAGAGCACAGAACCCACGGTCGTAATTTTTAACTGAAATAACTTGGCTTGGAGGCAAAGCCGGTGTTTGCCTTGATCATCCCAACTCCTGCATTACCCACATATTTTGCCCTCATGCAGCCCAAATTAGCCCTTCGTTAGGTGCCTGTAGATACCATTTTTCTTCTTGACTGAAATGTAACAGTCACAGTCCATTCTGCAGGGGAGGTAAGCAGGGAAAATGCATTACACGTTAATGGGATTCAGTGGAGCGTGAGCCCAGGTCCCCCAGTGCCACAGGGTAAAATTTGGGGGTTTTGCCAGTTGGGGATCATTTTCGTAGCAGCACAGGGAATATAACCCTGCTACAAGTGCACACGAGTTGTTGCGAGGAAGGAATTGTTCATCTGCATGATAGATCGGCGTCTTCTGGAATTTAAATATTAATTGAAAAGTCAAGGTCAGAGGGCAGCTGACACTTGACTTCGCTCTCTTTCCTCTGTCCGCGGCTTTGATCATGCTACATCTTTCTTTGTGCCTGGTGCTGGAGAGAGTACCCCAGGGTCATAGCCTGTTTCCTAGTCAAGAGGTAAAAATCTACTGGCTTAAATATCTGAGGCCCGAGCTTTAGCAGGGGGTGGGGGGCACGAATGGAGAGGGGGGAGCGTTTGCTTCATGCTTTTCACATTTCCCACATAACCCAAAGCAGACTAAACAAAACCAGTGTGAAATCTCATGGCTTGATGCTGCTGTGGTTATATTTTTTAAGCTGTCATCCATTCATTTATACTTATGTTTATTCCCTGGATTTACGGCTCTTCTTTTTTTCCAGCCTTTTCTTGCAGGGAGGTGGCAGGGAAGGAGGGGGGTGGGGGGAAGGTTGAAACCTTTTGAAAGGGGATTGCAGTGAGCAGTGGCCTATGATTAAAGCCCAGTGTTTTTCCTTGATGCCGCTCCTCCGCAGCAGTGTCACACATGGTAGCATTTAGGAGCCCTTCACAGCTGAGGTGTTTCAAACACTAATGAATGGAAGTTTGGTCATATAAGGCAGGCAAGCTTTGAGGCATGCTTTGCTGAATGGTGTACTGTAGTGGCCTGGGAAAGGAAGAGAGTTATAAATTGTGTCAGTTAGCCACCCAGACAAAATGAAGCCATGTGGAAAATCAAATCTATTAAAGTATGAAGACTGTTATAAGCTGTTTTAAGCTGGTCATTCTTAAAAGGTCTCAGTTGGCTGAGGGGGTAAATTTCTCTTCTTTCTAGATCTTTTTCACGTGCTGTCTCAGGCGATGATGTGCAGCATTTGATAAAAAACAACTTTTCACTGACAACCCCTTTTATCAGAAATGTTTATTGCCCCCAGTTTACTGCCCGTGTCCTGAAAGGTGCTGCACATTTGTTAAATAAGCAGTGTAAGAGCATCGCATTCGGGCAGCCTTGCTGGAGTCAAACATGAAGGCAGTGGTGGGCTGGAGGAGGACAGCCAAAGAGGAAGAGAGGGCTTCCCAGAGCATCCACTTATCACTGGATACCCGCTCAAAATGCTTTTGATTTTCTAGGTGGCCATAAGAGGGCCATGACAGAGCACGGCACAAAATGCTTTTTCATGGCACCCCCTGGGGTAGGAGGAAAGCCCAACAGACCAAAGTGGGATGACTGGAGAGGGGGAGGCCTTCTGCTCCTCCCCGAGGTGGCTTCTTGAGATGTCACAGTAGCTGTGAAGGGCGTTTTGTTAGCTCAGGAGACAATTGTCAGCTGTGTGAGAGGAGAGCGAGGTGGCAGCCTAAGATGCCCAGTCACCACAATATTTAAATTTTTTATTTGTGTATTCCAGGAAGAGACTGAAGAAACGTCCTCACAAGAGTCTGCAGAGGAAGACTAGGAGACCGCACCATGCAATTTCTACCTCATCAGCAGTTGGGTCTTTTGAAGGGAGAAGACACTGCCTTGACCACTTATTTTCTATTGCCATGGTCTTTCCACTTTTGCCTGGGGGAAAAAAAAATAATCGCATAACCTTAAAAAGGATTTGACTAATCATCTTCTTTGTAATCCCTTCACAGTCCCAGGTTTAGTGAAAAACTGCTGTAACACAAAGGGGTCACAGATTAACGATGCAACTTTTAATTACTGTTTTCTTTTTTCTTAACCTACTAATAGTTTGTTTGAGCTGCTAAGTAAGGGTGAGTGGGTCAAGAAGAGCTCTGAATCAGGTTTATGTCATTCACTGCACTGCATATAAACAAGAAACTTGTAACATAGTCATTATAATGGGCATTGAAATAGGAAAGGCTGGGTGTGTAACACTAAAGCCTTGCAACACTTCCAGCAACCCACTCCCTACTTAGTGAACTCCCTGTTTTAGAACACCAAAGATAAGGGACAGATACTACTCTTTTTTTTTTTTTTTGTAACCTTCTTGTAGACTTGTACTTGATTTTTTTTTATTTTTTTTTAAGACTTACTGTTATTTCAGGAAAAAAAATTGAAAGCTGATCTTTCACTTCATTCAGCTGGTAATCGGAAGAAAGAAATCAACATGAAAAAGGTACTTTCATTTTGCAAAAGGGAAGAAAGACAAAGATACGTTGTATAGTTATAAATACAAACATATCAGCAGAAGTTGTAGTAAATTAAATGAACAGCCCTCATCTTCTGGACGACAGGAAGCCGGACAGAATCGGCTTTCTGTAGAGCCAGGCATTTTTTATGGAAACAAAAATGACTGACACCAAACACTCTTATGCCATTAATGACTAAGTCTTTATTGAGAAAAGTGTTTTAAAACGTACAGAAAGGTACCTCAAAATTAGTCATGAGTTTATTTGAACAAAAATAATCTATATGTTTTGCTTTGTTTCGACTAATTCCACTCATCCCATACCAGTATTTCAAAAGAATGGAATCTCTCCTCATTACTCATCAGTCGCGATGTATGAACCAATACCATGTACCTCAGCTAAGCTTGTGCATTACTTTAAGCAATGTATTTTGACATAGGATGGTTCACTGGGCACCTCTGTGCCGGTGGCATTTCTCCATCTTTTCATTTAAAGCAGCACTTTTAGCACCAGATGCAATATTACCCCACTATTCAATACTACCTCTGATTTTTACAATTAACTCAACAGACTGATAAATACATGCTGCTATACACATTAAATGCAGGAAATTTTTATTGGGTAGATAATCATAAGTATCTGTATTTTCCCCTAATTTCTACTTCAACACCTAATTGCAGTTAAGGAAGCAATATCTTTATTGTGTTTCGGCATGACTATGTATTTTTCTTTCTCTTGGTTTGGTTTTTTTTTTTTTTGGTTTTTTTTTTTAAAATGTACTTACCCTATTCTCTGCTAGACTTCTGTGTAATGTACTGTTAACTTGAATATATTTTTGTACTGAATTGCTGATAGGTTTGTGAGGATAATTTTCTTCAATGACACTACATGACATAGAAAAAAATTTAGCTGTAATGTTTAAATATTACTGTCCAAGTTTGTACCTCAAATGAATCGTTTAAAGAAATGGACTAATTGATTGACAAAGACCTACCTCCAGACTTTAAATGGAATGAACTTGTTACTTTCAGCATTAGTTTTGAGACGTTTGAAACAGTTAGGACTGCAACTAATCCCTAATTCAAAACTATTTTTGTAAAATAACTTGTGGAAAATGAACACATTTTAAATTACTTTCGTATTAAAAAAAAAAAAAAAAACGAACAAAAAAAAACCTTCAAAGAAACTTGAAGCTTTGTAGGTGGGAAGCAACAAGCTCAGCTTTTGCATAATGCAATCACAAATATGTGTTTAAAAAAAATAATTAGTAGATTGTAAGAAAATACTTGACAAGTATTTTCATGTATTTTACACAAATGTGATTTTGTAATATGTTTCAGCCAGATTTATTTTAAATGCTTCTTATGTAGAGGTTTTTTATTCTCCTCTCTCTCACTTTTTTTGTTCTTTCTCTGTCTCTCCCTCTCTCTCCTCCTGTTTCGTTTTCTCTACTTCTGTTTTGTTTCCCTTCTTCCTCTCTTTCCTAGTCAGTACTTTGTACCATTGTATTAATACCTGGGCCAGGGGTAGTTTCTCAGGAAGGCGTCTGTTGGTATGGCTTTAGTACCGAGCCAAATGCAGTTAAAGATAACTACTCACTGGCTTCTTCCAAGAGGCAGTGTCAAGAAAGGCGGACCTCCTTGAAAGCCCGCAGAGGGTTCAGTGACAGAAATCGCTGAGAAAGAGCTGATCGGAGTATTACAAGTAGACACCTTAGTGCTAAGTGAAAGAGAAATAATCCTAGCTATACGGTAGCTCTAACAGGCCAAATCCAGTGTCACTTAAAGGCAGTAGAAGGAATTCTGCTGACTTCAAAGGGCATCGAATCAAGCCTTAGCAAGTCCCGTTTGGGGTTGTTTTTATTTTTTCACATTTTTTTAAAACCGCAGTATTCAGTGGGTGACACAGGAATAACCGCTGGGTGTGTGTCGCACTTCAACCTCCGAGAGACTTACCACTCTGACGAACTGAATCTTGTATTTTCTATATATTGTAGTACAATCAAAACACATTACTACCTCTTAGGGCCTACTATACCTCATTTTTTCAGACTGAAAAATTGCATGTGGCCATTGAATCAGTGAGAACATCATAAAATTTTTTATATATATAGTTTATTTTTGTGGGAGATAAATTTTATACGACTGTTCTTTGCTGTCATTGGTCACTGCTAACTAAGACTGGACATTTAACTCTTCTACCATTTCTGCAAGAGAGGTGTGTTTGCAGGAAAAATAAAAAACAAACGCTTCAAGATGTTTAACTACAGTTTACTTTTTCTTTTGAGTGTCTTCTAACTTTTTGCTTTGTTCTTCGTGTAGAGTTGCTGTCTATGATTGTACTTTGAATCGCTTGCTTGTTGAAAATGTTCCTTTAATGGATTATCACAGTCTGTTCAGCACAATAAACATAATAGCCTTTGTGATCCCCATGTTGTTTGATTCCTAGACTTTTGTCACAGTTCCATAAAATGGGTAATAAAGTTTGGTCACAGTGACCAAATTTGTAAAAGCTTTGCATGCAAGTAGTCTTTTTTTTTTTTTTTCTTGTCCCAGGAGCATAGGCATGTACCTGAGAAGAAGTCCTATTTGCTGTTGGGGTCGCCAGTACTGAGGCACAGGAAAGGCTGAAATGGGTTTTGTTGCCTGGTTTCTAACCTACTTCTTGGGGGGTCCATGCAGATGATGAGCCTTTTCCTCTTTTTAGGCAAGATTGCAGCTTACATCCATGTGCACGGAGTTTATATTGTGCGGCCCTTACGTTAAAAAGAGTAGCAGAGACAGGGATGTGGCTGCGTACAGTCAAGGGTAAAACTTGAGGAGCTCAGGAAGCTCTGCATTGAACACCTGCCCCTCCAAAGTTATCATAGGCAGGTTGGACAGGATCCTTCAGGCTTCCCCTCTTCCTTGGCTCTTACATGGTCCCCTGGCCTGCTACATGGAGATTTAAAGATTGTGGTGCATGTCCGTTCATTCATATTTGCAACCGTGCCTCTCTCACCTAAGACGATTGTTCAGATGATTAATTCCTCAGATGTTTAGGTTTACACATTCTTTGTGCTCACTCACTTGCAAACTCTCCCCTAATCTCTTTTGGCTTAGTAACCTCTGCTTTCCCAAGGGCTTCATGGCATGTTCCCATTGGACTCGCTTACTTATAAAATAACCAAAACACAATCACAAAAAAAAGCATTAAGTAGTAACACCCATTCGGTTCCTGAGTCAGAGATGTGAGTAATTGCATTCATCACATTGTGTATCCTCTTCTCCTCTCCCGTCTCACCCTGCTCTGTGGTATTAAAGGATCATTCCACTTTTCGGTCTTCCTGGTGGTCTTCTTCCCTGTGGTTGCCATCACTCGGTTCTTCCTGTTGTTTTATCTGATGCAAAGCTCCAGCTGTAACCCACCCACCTTATGGATCAGCCAAGTGGCTGAACTTCTGCTACCCTGTGTTTAACTCCCCTCTAATTCTTATTAGTCATTACTTCAGCTTGCTTCACTCCCACTTCCCTTCTCAGGGCATCTTCCAATAAATTTCTGCACGCTTTATGCCACAGTGGGACTATTTGTGTGTATAAAACTAGTCGACTTCTGCAGGATTGAGGCCTGCATTTGTCTGGTGGCCAAGAGTGCTTTATCCAAGATGCCTGTGGCAAGGGTCATATTAAGTTTCTGCTTTTGCTTTCCACTCCCATCACATCCCATCCACACAAAGACGGGGAATTACTGAAAGCTGGTGCTGCCAGTGCCTTGCACAGCAATTTAATTGTCCATAGCTTGCTTTAAAACCAGAACATCTGGTCTGGACATCATTAAGAGACAGGATCCAAAGCAATGGCAACAACGTGTTGCTCTGATCACAAGAGTGGAGTCAAATTTGTCACACCTCAAACTTCACCTGAAGCCTGCAGGAAGCAATGTTTCTCACCCCGGCACCTTTGCATATATGGACGTAGAATTTCTGTCTCTCAGTTCATCCTTTTTTAAAAACTCCCACCGTCTTCCTGATCACATTAATTTTTAAACATACAAATGTTCTTTGGCATACAGCCTTTAGTGCACATAATGGTCCAATTGCTATATGCCTTATTGATTCAGAAATAATACAAATTAAAGCTTTAAGACATCTGCTTGCTCAGACAAATGTCTGCCACTGTGTATTACATATATATTGTCAAAAAATACAGATAGCCTTGCTCTCTGGATGTTTCAAGGCCAGCACAATTCATGTGGGTTAATGCTCTGTTCCTGGCTCCTGGACCCGGAGGCTGTGTGCCACACTGGGAGGCACTGGTGACAGGGAAACCTTGACCCCCTTCCCACCCTACCTCACTTGCAGGGACATGAGGAGCCAAGCCACCCCAGGCACACATTCCACCTTTCTCCAGGACACCTCCGGCCTGTGGCTTCTGCTCTGGCCACCTCCTGTCCTTCCATCAGTGTGATGAGCTCTGCTGTTGCTCTTATCCTCCAGGCTGATGCACCTGGCCGTGACAGTAAGGTTTAGTGTGTCTTTTTTCTTCCCACCTTTTATTTCCCTTTGCCACCCAAACAACTTTTTGGCCTATTGAAATTCTTTTTTTTTTCATTTCTTTCCTTCCTACCTGCTTTTCCTCCCCTTTATTGCCCCAGACTTGCAGTGCACTTGTTCTAGCATTCAAGAAAAAGAAGACATCTTCCTGTAATTACATCCTCTGAAGATACATGAAAGTAATTACGATTAGCCTGAAGATAACAATCCAATGTGGCAGCAGTTTAAGTGGGAAGGAATCTGCCTGTTTACACTCTAAAATAAGGTGGCAGATGGTTGTGCCCCAAACCTGCAGCACAGGATTATCACCGGCTTTTATCTGATGGCAAAAGAGGAAATTGAAACATTAGGAGATAAGACACAAGTCTTCAACAGTGCTTCCCTACTAAGATGGGGCTAATTAAGCACAGCTAAGTACATTAGCATTGTCATGTAAGGGAGGAGCTTTGCATTGTTAATGATGGCTAGGGTAAAACTGGAGCGGGAATCCAAACATGTGCTACATTAAGGCACGCTATTAAAATAATCAGTGAAAGAAAATAACAAATGAAAGCTGGGTGGATCTGAAAAATCAATGGCAGGCAGAAACGTTAATTAGCCAGAGAGGAAACTCAGCAAAGGCAGCAGTCCCATCAAAAAACAAGATTACATTACATTATATATGAATGTCAGCTACAAAATATTATGTGGGACCACCAAAGATTATGATTTTAATCGTAGGGGTTTTTAATTCAGAAAATCTATTAAATATATATAGTCCCTTAAGGCATTTTATTCTTAGTTCAGGGAGTAGGCAGAAAAATAAGCACATTTTTATTGCATTGGAACACATTTGCCATAAAACCATAGTTTTAGAATATCACATAATAAAAACTAAAATTTAAATCAACGTTTGAAAACAAATCAGCTCAGTAGATGCATAGAGGAGTTACTTTGGCCCCACATAACTGCAGAGTATTGTCTTTAAAGCTACATCATAGTCTAAGATAGAGTTTTTACGAGGCCTGACATGCTCTGAAGGTGTTTACAATGAATTACCACTGCTACACTGCAGCTGTGCTTGGGGCCAGGACAAATTAATCTCTATCTAAGGCACTGTTATGAGACTGTTTTTGCCAAAGGTTCGTAATGTGCTCAGTTTGGGACAGTTTAGCTTTGGCATTGATATCCCCACAAACACACAGTAACTTCAGAAAGATCCAAGACCTGGGGAATGTCACCCACCAGCATCTCCCACCACAATCCAGACTTTTGGTCTCTCCAAAGCAGGAAAAAAGCAGGAGAAAAGCAGGACTACATATGGCTGGTTTTGTGTTACTAGCAATGCCCTTGAGATCCACCTCGCTGCCGAATTATAGTCCCCATAGTCTCAGAGGTACCACCACAACTGGTCAACAAGTCACCTTACTTCTTTGCAAGGAGAAAGGGGTCTTGCCCTAAACAACACTGTGTATGGCAAAGCTTATGACACAGAATTTGTGTTTGAGGAGGCCATAACAAAAAACCCACTCTCGCCTTTGCAACCAGTTCACAAACACAAGACATCTCTGTTTGGTTTTGGGTCCATGAAACCATACCGCAGGACCGTAACTATGACTGCAACTTTCTAACACTTTTAAAATACATATATATTTTAGGGTTTTCAAAGGTTTCTGGTGATTCTCCATTACACGTGCCTCTGACACACTCAGCAAAGTGTTATGTTGTATTGAAAACATCAACAGAGCAATGACACAGCACAGGGTAGGAGACAAGAATGAATGTCAGAAGCCTTGTTTTATCCAAACTAATAAGGATATTTGGCTCATAAATAAGTTTCAGTGCATCATTATTCACAGTTTTATAGGGGCAAAAGTTACAGTTCCTGATTAAAAACTTTAGAATTAAATTGCTTCATCAGCATTTAATTATCCATGCTGAGAATGGAAGCTGACTTCCTTCTGTCAGAACTTGACACAGAATACCTCAGTTTGGTTATATGTGTGTGCTCCATGAAAATGGTCCTCATCTTTCTTAACCAACACACACAATTAAATGGTATAGCTCTTGATTTCGATAGGAAATAGGCTTAAGAAAGGAAAATAGGAAGTTTTCATTTCCTGTGGAACACAGGAAGCATTCATAATCTTCTGTCTATCCCCTTTCCCTTAACAACTTCAAGGCTGTTTCCATTCTTTTCAGTAATTAGCCTTGACCTGGAAAGGATGACCTCTACTATTGCCTTTTTCTCGTGAAGTCTTGACTCAGGTCAGCTTGTAGTGCATAGATTTACCTTTGTAGCTTTCTGAGCTCTACATTATGGGGAAACTCAAGACCTTAAATACACTTCTAGGACATGCAGCCCTGAAAGTAACCAGTTGTGGATAAGTAATGACTTTTCTGGTAACACCAAAACCTGCAAAATCATGAGGCTAAGTAGACAGAGACGGGGATGCACACAAATGATAGAGGCAACGAAGAGAACAGTGCCAGGGAGCTGGGTGAAATCTTACCGGAGTTGCTTATGGCAATGAGTGTTAGCCATAATTAATCTTTTTCATGGATGTGAAGACCAGCTAAAGATGCAACCTCTGCTCCATACACAGAAACAAGTAAAAGACATTTTATTGTTATTATAGTAAATTACATGCGAAAAAAGCAAGAGAAAAACAGAAGCAGAGAAAGGAGTAGCAGAGTGACACAAATATCACTGGGAGTGTGGTCAGACAAAAGCTTAGCAAGAGCACTTTTGGCCCAAATGCAGACTACAAAGACTAAACCTGTGATCAAAAAAGCTGCATATGGCTCCTGCATCCATTCCTGCTCTGTTCAGGAGACCAGACTCAGTGTGTTCCTCACGAAGAAACAGGCTTAGGACAAGCAACACCTGACTCAATTTGTCTTTCTGAATGAAACGACATCCAGAGCCCTGAATTTTGGCTAATTGCCTGGCTTGGACATGGGAAAGTGTTCAAAACCAGCCTCATGCACAGATGAACAGCGGAGCAGACGGCATCCCAGAGTATATCAGCAGGTTGAGACCACTGCCCTTTCTCATGGCAGCTGTTTGAGATGGAAGGCTGCTGATATTGTGCTGTTTACACACCTTGCTTCTCTTCTGCTCAAATACTTTATGGAAATTCAGAGACTAACACACAACTCCCAATAAAATTAACATTCTGCTGTTCACAGATTCACAGATTCGACAGAGTTGGAAGGGACCTCTAGAGATCATTTAGTCCAACTCCCCTGCTAAGCAGGATTTCCCAGAGCACATCACTCAGGACTGCATCAAGGCAGGTCTTGAAAATCTCCGGAGAAGGGGACTCCACAGCCTCCCTGGGCAGCCTGTTCCAGTGCTGTCACCCTCACCGTAAAGAAGTGAGGTGAGGGTGGAACTTCCTCTGTTCCAGCTTGCGCCTGTTGCCCCTCATCCTATTGCTGGAAATCACTGAAAAGAGTCTGGCTCCATCATCCTTCAACCCACCCTTTAGGAACTTGTAAACATAGATGAGGTCTCCCCTCAGTCTTCTCTTCTCTGGGCTGAAGAGTCCCAGCTCTTTGAGCCTTTTCTCACAAGGGAGGTGCTCTAATCCCTTAATCATCTTGGTTGCCCTACGTTGGACTCCAGTAGTTCCCTGTCTCTCTTGAACTGGGGAGCTCAGAACTGGACACAGTATTCCAGTTGTGGCCTCACCAGTGCAGAGTAGAGGGGGAGAATGACCTCCCTCAACCTGCTGGCCACACTTCTCCTTATGCAGCCCAGGATTCCATTGGCCCTCTTGGCGACAAGGGCACATTGCTAGCTCATGGAGATCCTGCCATCCACCAGGACTCCCAGATCCTTTTCCTCAGTAGTACTTCCCAGAAGATCCACCCCTAATCTATATTGGTGCCTGGGGTTCTTCCTCCCCAGGTGCAGGACCTTACATTTGCCCTTGTTGAACCTCATTAGGTTCTTCTCTGCCCAGCTCTCCAGCCTGTCCAGGTCACGCTGGATGGCAGCACAGCCCTCTGGAGTGTCGGCCAGCCCGCCCAGTTTGGTATCATCAGCAAACTTGCTGAGGATACACTCTGTCCCCTCGTCTGGGTCATTGATGAAAATGTTGAACAGGACTGGGCCAAGTATTGACCCCTGGGGGACACCGCTGGTTACAGGCCTCCAACTTGACCCTGGTCCATTAATGACAACCCTCTGAGTTCTGTCACACAGCCAGGACTCAATCCACTTCACTGCCCCCTCACCTAGCCCACACTTCTTTAATTTTCTAATGAAGATGTCATGGGAGACGGTGTCAAAAGCCTTGCTGAAGTCAAGGTAGATGACATCTGCTGCTCTCCCATCATCCAGCCATCTAGTTATAATATCATAGAAGGCTATCAGATTGGTCAAGCATGATTTACCCTTGGTAAATCCATGTTGACCACTTCCAATAACTTCTTTGTCTTCAATATTTTTGGAGATGACATCCAGAACAAGTCATTCCATTATTTTCCCAGGGACAGAGGTGAGACTAATTGGCCTGTTCGCTTAAGCATAGCTGTGACTTACTCTTGAAAATGAAAAATGAGGAAACAGATCAATAAAGTCTTCAGAAGTAAGTGTTCCCTGCCTGCTCCGTGCTATCACAGCTAACACACCACCTCCGTTATGCTCTACAACAGAGTCACCTTGAAATACTCTTACTGGTAAGACTTCTTCTGAAGCACCTTCAAAAGCTCACCAAGCTTGGTACAGTCCAGGGGCCTCATTCTAGATGATGCTGATCATACTGTCCCTGGGACCTGACAGACTTCATACTTTGCAGGATCTGGCCTTGAATTTGGCCTCCTTTTAGTTCCCTTGCTAAGGCTGCTGTACTGCATATAAAGTATTTAATTGGTGTACATCAGGTTTCCCTTTCACCCGTTATTGTGAGTTTCAGTAAAACTATCGAGTGGAGACTAAGCAGAGAAAAGCCAACCTTCACCTGAGAAGCCTGCAAAACCCTTATTTCTGTGAGTTCAATGCGCCTGCACCAGCCCCACAGTTTTGCAGTGGGTGACTGAGATACAGAGATGTGATTTTACACTGCTGGGAAGGTGATACACAGAGATGTAAGGCAACAAACACCTCGGGTGTGTGGTCCTCTCTGTTTCCCAATGACAAAAGACCAAAGGCTTCTCTGCTCGGAGGGGACAGAATCCCTCAGTGACAGAGGCCTGCACTGTCTGGAGTGCAAACCTTTGGGATAAGCTCTTCTCCTCCACCATGTGCAAGAGGGAAGTTAAAGACACTTTGACAGCATCAGTAAAACGAGCAGGTGCCCTCACAGTCTGTGGAGGTGCAGTGGGTTGTACCAGAGCAGCCACACCTTGGTTTACATAGAGGCGAACACCCACAAGCTAAGGAGGGCTAACACCAGGAAGCAGTGGGATAGTAGTAAATAAAAAAGCAAACTTAAGTGTTTGGTGTTGATGAAAAGCTAGTGGGGTTTTTTTTCCAGATGAAGGTCAAAAAAGTAGCCAAGTTAAACAGGTTTTCTGCATTTAGGAGATCTGTGTCACCAAGCTTTAGTCATTTAAAAGTTAGATGTCTCATCTTAAGGTTTTCATCAGCCAGAGGGCAATTCATTCCTTCCTAAAATATGGGTCTAAGCTGGGTGGGATGAATCACTGATCCCTCCCCACTGACTGTTCCGGAAGCTGAGACAGTGATGTTAGCCTAGCTCCAAAAAAAATGGGAGTGTGGGTCGTTTCCAATTACATTGCTGAAGCTGAGAGCTCCTACTCATGAGCAATTGCTCTAACCCTTGCACTCCTCTTCCAGCTGTGTCTCCAAAGGGAGATAAGTCAGTTGTCTTCATCACATGCACAGGGTAGGTGCATAAAATCTAGAATAGGGTTCAGGCTCTGCGTCCCAGTTCCACAGTAAATATCTAACTGCAGATTGTGAAAGACTCAGTATAGATAGATAGACCTCTTCCCTCTGAGCCAGCACAATGCGTTGCCTGGATTAGGCAATATTCCCATACCTGTCCCTTGAATCCTACTCATCAAAGGCTAGAGTAATTTCCAAGTTAAAGCTTAGAGGTATGTATTCACATGCATCAGTCCTTCCTTTGATGCCCCCAGTACATCAGGGGCACTAAGATCATACACACTTTGAAGTCTTTCTATACAATGTTGTTATCTACCTGCAAGGAGGTGTTCATTTGTTATATTGTCAGTTCAAGCCGCCAAAAAACCTAAGTATACATCTAAAACATGGCAATAAAAGGAAAAAATATAGTGTCATGTTATCACTTCACTTTCTTACCGTTGTGTATTTTGCTTATGATTTGTTGAGCCCTCTTGGTACAGCACTCAGAAAGTGGGGGAAACGGTGTCAATGGTCACAACAAATACTGGAGCTGGTACAAATCTTGCAGTCTCTCCCAAGGGATGAGTGGGCCAGGTCAGCTGCACAAGCTGAGGAGCCAGTGGAAAGCGTTTTATATAGTATAAAATAATTGTAATTATCTGATTTCTCTAATTTTTCAAATAGTTTCTACTTAAAATCATCTGGAACAATTCATTAAATAAGAAAGGCTAATTAGAAGTATAGACTAAAAAATTGAAGTGCCGTCAGTCACAAGTGATCCTGCCAAAATACAGTTCTACACAAGACGTATTTCCTTATCTTTCCTAAAAAAAAGTCTCACTGCAGTGAGTGTAGCACCTACATGACTTAACTTCAGCATTTTTCTGTCCAGTCATGTTCCTTGCAGTCTGAAGAGACAGGAAAAATGCTCCCAGCTTCACATTTCTGATGGAAAACAACCATCTCAGCTGAGGTGTGCTGCTCAGTGACTTCATTTATGTCACCGATAGCAAGGACAAATATTTAAATTAAGAGCCAGCAACTTCCTTGAGACTTGGAAAGTTCATCAGTGCTGCTCTTCCTGATTCAGGGCAGATGACAGCATCAGGGCATGGGACACTGCAAGCACAAACCTGATCAGATTCCCTCGGCTATAGATAATATCACAATTAAGCATATCAAAACATGCTATACACTTCCTGCAATTCGTATTACTTCATTAAAGCCAATATTCATTTCTACCAAGACTGCTGTCAGGCTCAGTCCTGCTGCGACTCTGCCCATGCTGGGCTGAGTTTGAGTGAAAACTGTGCAGTGGAGCCTTTGAACAGAGCCTAAACCTCCATCTATGCAGCCCAATAAAAAGGCTATAAAAGGAGGCTTTTGAATTATCATTGTCCAGAATGTGATGTCATAACAATAAAACAACATCAGGAAATAATAAAACTATGATGTACCTTTTTTACTGTAAATCCTTTGTGTCAGCTTCCCAGATGGTGTGAATCTGTGTAGCTCTGGGAAATCAATGAAACCCCTCTACCTCACGCCACTGAAGAAGTCGGCCGATCAAACTCAGGCCAAAACACTTTCAGAGTCTCCTTGGCTGAAAGGAGGAGAGGGCAGATGCACAGGAGCAGCAGAGGTAATATCTACCAGCACTTCCCCGGAGCTGGGGGCAGGTGCTGTAAGGCCCACCTGAACGCCTAGATTAGATCCCAAGGAGATTCAGTGAGAAGGCGAAGGCGTATTCCCATTATGGGAGGATAAATGAGGAGTGACCCCGCAGAAACCACAGTTACACCCATTTGAGTGCAACATGTATGAGAAAAGTTTCAAGCCTTCTGAGATTTTCTATTTTTTTTTCATATTCATGGGTTATACAAAACACTTTCATGCCGCCTTAGATATCTCATGGGTTGTGGTATCTTCAGCCCCCCCCAGCCCCTAAAACATATGTTCTGCCTTCAAGCATTTTCGGAGTCAGAGCCTGAACTCGGCAGTACACTCCACGCTGGGTGTTACTATGCAGAGACAGCGCTTGCTTCCCCATGTGGAATTGATTTCAATAGACGCTATCAATTCTGTATGAATCAAAAGCCTCCTCTTCTCTCCAGCCTTGGGATGGTCTGGATTGAGAGGCTGGATGTCCCCAAAAGCAATAAACACAGACAACGGGGGGTTTCTTTGTACACCCCTCTGAAAAACCTTTTGAAAGCCTCCCTCATCCACACGCTGCATCCCCAAACCATGTCCGGGGCAAACACCGGGGCAGCACGGACCACCCGGCTACAGCCCATCCCTATGTTGGTGAGCATCACCTCCTCCTCCTCTGCGTCCTGAAGGCCACGGTGAGCCCAGAGCCAGGGTGCTGTGGTGGAGGTGACCGAGCTGAGGACCCCACCAGGAGGCCCAGCGGGGAGGAGGTGCCGGCGGCGGCATCGTCAGGGCTGTGCTCTCACCTTGGGCGCTTTGCTGAATCATAGCTTTACAACCCTGCGAGAACAAGCGCATATGGGAAAGAAAAGAAAGAAAAGAAAAATATGAACAGGAACACTAAAAGTAATATCTAACAACCAGCTATCACTTTCCAAATATTTTTCTTCTATTAATTTTAAGGGGGAAATCATTTGGTGGTAAATGGGGAATAAACTAAAACCATCTGCACCATGCTAGGCAGCTGTCAGAAAGCCAAGCCAGCTCTTTGGGTATATAGGCCTGATGCTTAAATCCACTGAAGCTATTCCAGCAGTGTCAAGCACACTGATGAGAGCCCTTTCCGAGCACCAGCTCTATTGTTATGGGAAGAATATTGCTAAGATTAGAAAGGTGCGGTAGAAAGCCACTAAAATGATACAGGTTTGCAAGAAATGAATTGTGTCGGGAGATTAGTCATATGGCACCCATCTATTTCAGAATAAAAGGAAACCAGGAGGGCAAGGAAGATATCTCATGGATTGATGGGATAAGATGCTGAACACGGTATGTAATTTAAAAACCAGAGACCCGGACTTGAGGAGAAAGGGAGGGGAGCAGCCTATAAACAATTTGAGAAGAATGTCTTAATCCAAGAAGTAGTTAGCAGATAGCCTGATGGCTAACTTTGGCAGCTTGATCTAAGCAGTGAACACCAGCAGTCCTGGAGGAGGGAAAGGCTTTTTGAAAAAGGAGTAAACTTCAGAGTATGTCCCATCGACTAGATTTTTGAGATAAGGTTAATGAGAAATAGATTGATTTGTACTTCCTGAGTTTAAAAGTGCAGATCTCCATGAATCATAATGTCCTGCCTGGCTGTTAATGTTCGTGTGTTAAATAAACACAACTTCTCTTCCGAACATTAGGATAGCGCAACAGTACTTTTGCAGGGCAAGTCTGAAGCGTATCTTATTCATTTTATAGGATCAGAGTTCTCTGGGGAGAAGGGAGAGCATTTATGCTGCAAGATACTGAAAACGCTTCATCTGAAATTTTTGTAACACTACTGGGGCAATCAGCAATTCAGCTGGTACAAATATAGATATTACTGTTATCCATGAGTTTCAAATTTTTATCCTAATGAGCAACCATTTCAGGGGGTAAAAAAGGATGTATTTCTTTTAATCCATTTTAGATCTCCAGACACTTCCTTTCTCCTTGTTCACATAGTGTAGCAAAGGACACATGAAAGTCCTGAGCAGCCTTCCCCATGTCCTTCATTATGGCTCACAGCCTGGTCCCAGCACCCTTTCTTCACGGGGAAAACAGCCCAAGGGTGAAGTGGGACCCCCTCCCATAGGGCCCAAGTCTCACCCACAATTCTCAGGCCAAAGTTTGGAGTAAATACAGAGGTTCACACTGAACTCTAGGCATTTTGGGTTACACGCTGCGTGAATTACAATGTTTGGCCAACTATTGTTGTCTCTCTCCTTCAGCTCTTTTCGCTGTGCAGCTTGAAGAGGCAGAATGGAAACTTCACTCGTGTGCTGGCCACGTTTCATGCTCTCACATCTGTTTTCATACAGCCACACCTTGTCCAGAGCCGTGGACTCATCTACCAAGCTGGGCTGTGCTGGGACATTCAGCTGTACACCCACAAACAGGTTACCCTGCACACACCCAGCAAATGGTGCCAGGTTGAGGAGACAGAGGTGGTGGGCTACAGGAAAGAAAATGGCAGGAGATGAGTAACTGAAGCTGTGGGAGAAAGGGGACATGTGAGACAGAGGAAGAAAAAGGCAAGCTAGACCTGAACATTGAGGAATCGGAAGAGAAAATTAAAAACTGAAAGAAGGGGTGTAAAGGAACAGGAGGTTGGAGCTGCACAGCCACGTCAGCCAGGTACTGAGAGGGCATCAGCTAGAGGCTTGGCTGCGGCTGCTAGAGGCAGCCTCTCTCCTCTCCCATGGGCATTTCCACCATTTTCCTGTTCAGTCCGAGCTGTCTGGAAATGGCTAAAACAACAGAAGCAGAGATGCCATCCTGTGATGCAGTTCAGGAGGAGCCATGGAAGGGTTTGTGCTGTCAGGCCAGAGTCAAGGGGACCAGTAGTGAGAGGCAGGAGCCAGGAGGGCAGTGCTGAGTCTCTGCCAGATCCGAGTGCCCAGGAGAAGTCAGAGCAGTAAGGATAACTCCTACAGGGATAAACATGATGTCCTGAGCCCTGCAAGCACCCACCTTGCCATGGGTCACTACAGTGTCTGGAGAAGCCCATCTCAGCTGGCACCTACCTACCTTAATGAGAAAAGCAAATCTTGTGTTTGAATGCACTGACTCCTGGGTGAAGCCACTGGGCTGGATTTTCCCAATGAGGAAATCTATAATCACTCCACTCCCCTTCGCATACTCATGTAGCTCTCCCTGGACGACCCCTGTGAACACACACAACTGTGCACACACCTGAAGCCATCAGTGTCAGGACCCTGCAAAATTTAATAGCCACGTCTCCAGACTGCCCCGACCCTGGTGTCATGCGAACCTGCTGAGCATTGTGGAGAGAGATGCACTCTCCAGCGTCTGTGAATTAGTCTACAGCCCTCAGCAGGAGGCACAAATGTTTCTATTAATTTCCATAAGAAGATTTCTGAACTCCAGGGAACTCCAAAAACACAGCTTTGTTCTATTTACCCTGTAGAGCCATTGCATGGGAAAGAGAAGACTTTATTTTAAAGGTTGTTTCCTTTCTTTCACCAATCCCTTTTTGACAGCGCGTTTCCCAGAATAGGCATTTGTCCCTGGGCCAAGAACACCCTTTTAGCACCTATAGCTCCTAACCTACATTAGGTATTGCAACCAAATGAGATTCTCACATCTAGATTCTCTGGTTAATGTGAGCAACCAAAACTGCAAGTGGGAACGGCTGAGAGCCAGCTTGCACGGCACTCAGTGAGGTCCTCTCTGGACACGCTGCACCTCAGCTCTCGGAGACATGGGTCAAATTTTGATTCAAAGGCTTTGGGATAGGATAAAAGAGAAGAAAAGAACCCTAGCTCTTTGCCTGAATTCTGCTTTGGCCTTGCAGGACGGCCAGTCTCTCTCTCCTGCATCTGTAGTATCTCTCATGACGCTTAAACGTTAAAATGCAGAGAGCAACAGAACTTCAGATCTGTCTTGTAACATGCTGGGTTTTTCATTGCTACTTTCATCCTATTTGCTTCTAGCAGAAGAAGGTGAAATGATAAAAAAAAGAAAGGATGGGAACAGCATAGGAGAAAGAGAATAATCTAGACGTGGTGAACTTTTCTTCCTGGATTTTATTAGTAAACTACAATAATAGCAGCTTAAGTGCTAATTGTTGAGAAGTAATCTTCCTGCTCTTAATTCCGTACCCCTGAGCAGAGCACATATCGGCACTTAGAAAAACCATTAGTTTCACATGCATCTGTAATTTGTGGAGACCCGCAATAAAACTGTAGTAATCTAGGATTAGGGCAAATTGCTAACTCTCACCCTCCTGTTCCGCGGTCGGTTCCTACCCAGGAGTTACAGCAGGCGGGGACTTGTTTGTAGCCGCTGGGTTTGTGCTTGTCTGAACCGGGGAAGCATTCAGAAAGACTTGCGTGGACTTGCTGTGGCATTCTTGAAAACTTTTTAAGAATTGAAGTACCTGAAAACTCATTCATGCTTTACAGGGCCAAGCCTTATAAAGTGCGGTACAATCTGTAACCAAAATCAGAATAGACTTCTCTATATTGGAAAGTGCCTTTCTAAATATTTGGAGGAGCGAACCTTTTTGTTCTGGTACTCAGCAAGTTGGCTTCCTAAGTGCTTCTAAAACGGTTTTGCTACAGATCCACCATATTTCTTGAATAAAGCTGTAAGCCAAGAGAACCTTTCTGTGAAGGTTTATGAGCATTTTTCTGTGACGCACAAGTCAAACAAAAGATCAAAGCCATACACTGAAAAGAAAAAGAAGCTAGGGGGAAAAAAAGAACAGCATGTTTTAGGTGGGAAACCTATTTGGGGTAATTTAGAAAAATGCTTTAATAGCTTCTTAATAAAAAATGAATTACTCCATCCCAATGGACACAGTGTATAAATATTAACATTTCAGCTTTATAGTAAATGCTGGTCTTGTAGTACTTTAGCAGTCACATCACACAGCAGATTGAAAGGAGGTGCAGGGCTTCAGTACTAACAGCGAAACCCATCTGCTAAATGCTGTTAGAATAAAGCAAATGCCTGTGAGTTTTGCCTGTAAGTTCACCGGAGCCAGGATTTCCTCCTTCCCCGCAGAGAGTAAGGGTACTTATTTCGCCAGTGGTTCTGAGCGCTGGCCCAGCTCCAAACACAGGATGAATGAGGGAGCCTTTTTGCATGGTGGGGAGCAGACAGGGTTGAGAGGTGCTATGAGATGCTGGGATGAAGTTTTCCCCTGGGCTTCTCCCTACTTCTGTGCTCAGAAACCCAGTAGAGGAATGACTGCCCGTTGCCTGTCCCAAAAAAAACAGTCCCTCCACTCTTGCTGTGTAAGGATGGAGTGGATGTGTTTGTTGCAACCTTCTGGGTGATGGGAGCTGAAACATGTTGTTAGTGGGGTCATCTGGTGCTTCATGCACATGAAGGGACCAACTGGTGGAGAAACCAGGCTGCTGGAACGACGTGTGAGGGCTCGTGATGGCAGCACTGTCCAGGAGGAGCAGCGGTAGAAGCACAGAGCAGGACTGGGTCAATATTTTCTGGTTTGTATTTCCCATAAAATATTAGCTGGAGAAACATGTAAGGTGTTCCACATGTGGTGGGTTAGGGTAAAGCTGTCAGATGCCTTCCCTGGGTGATTTAGGAGCCTGCACTGCAGGCGAAGGCACTGATCTTTACAATCTGCAGTCACTGCCAGCCTCTCCAGCCGCTCGCATGCCCTGTCCAAAGCCTGCACCCTCCCAGGTGAGGCTTGCAAGCCCTCCATCAGGGATGAATCACCAGCTCAGCTAGACTCCTTCTTTCAGAGAAATAGAAAAATCCCCCTGTTTCCCCTCACCAGCTGCAGGGCAGCCACCTCGGCCCTGAGTCTGCCCTTGTGTGTCCCTGTCATCTGCAGATGCATCATGTCAGGGAGCTTGGACTGACCTGAGACATCATCAGGATTGCGGTGTGAGGATCTGCCACTTGAGCACAGCTCAGGTACTGGGTCTAAATAGACGTGTCTAAACATGACTCTGGTACCAAAGTTATGGCATTCACCTGGATGGGGTAGGTCTGGGTCAGGTCCCTGGATGATTCCTGGTTTTCTTCCCATGACTTGCTAATTACTTGGCATCTCCCCTGGACACTTTGCAAATCCTAATCTTGATGTGCCTAAGCACTCACACACTTTCCTGATACCTTCTGCTGGGTGGGACCAGGGCAGGATACCGAGACGGCAGCAGTCGGGCTCTCTCACACCATTGGAAAGCCGCCACTAAAACTGTACATAAAGTGATTGCTCTTCATGTACAACAACTGTTCAGTTGCTGAGTATATCCGGACTGAACACATATTGAAATAGCTAAACACACACCAAATATGGCCAAGAAATTCTTGATCATAAATACATCTCTTAACAGTGTGGGATCTTAAAGTTTTGGGCAGAGGAAGGTTATACATGGGGTAGTTATTACGTTGTAAAGGAATTTCATTTCAACTGTTAATGGAAAAAAATAAATCATGTTTCTGGTACTGAGAAAATAAGATTTTAAGACAAAAAGGGAGATGAGCTTAGTATGGGATGGGAAGAGGATGAGAACACTGAGCCACACCAGAGCTGGTTTTAAAACATTTCCAGCTGAAGCAATTACATACTGTTGTCTTAACTTGGCAATATGTGCAGAAAATGGCTCCCACCAAGGACTCACGGCTGGTTACGGTCTGGCACCAAGCATGCTTGAAAGGGTGTCAAGGTCTGAATGATCACAGATCATAAGAGTTTATCCCAACAAGAGATGGGGATAGACCCAAGTGTACCCTGTATGTCCCCATCTGTGTAAACCCCGAACTTCTGTGCCACAAGCCATCATCCTGAAGAACATCATGTCGCCGCTTAACTCCAGTCCATGGGGTCTATGTGGTGCTTGCTGCTGAGCTGGTGGGACTACCCTATGCAGCCAACGCCTTTATTGGGGACCACTATTTTTTAATATATTGTAACACTTGTAAAGCACTTTGCAACAATAAATCTTTTCATTATTTATGACATTTCCCCCACCTTCTCTCTCAGCGTGATAATATACTTTTCAAATAAACATTATCAGTTTATACCTTCATTAAAGCTCTATATATGCTCTTCTACATCCCCAAGGCATTCGCTGGAGTCATAATTGTAACCAGCCTGTGACGTAAGAATTCAAGCCCATAAAGCCCGTTCATAGACACTTCGCAGCATATGCCGTTTATTTGGCCTTCCATTAAAGGTATTATGTTGCCATACTTTGCAACCATAAAAGAGTAAATAATTTCAAAGGATTGCTTGATAGGAGACTTCTGTTTTAGATGGTGATTGTGTATATGTGGGAAATTGCTGGCAAAAATGTACCTAATTGACCCATTGGTGTGTAGGTCTTTTTAACTCATTTCAGCTCTGCAGGTAGATGTCTCTCCTGCAGGGTGTTTTGGGTGTGAAAAAGGAACTAAATGGGGTTCCCTCTGTCTTTTCAGTGCTCAGCACAGTGGGCTGAGCATTCCCCATGATTTATTGTGTCCCTGCTCTGGGTTGACTGGATAACATTTGGGCATGGGCAGCCTTCTGCTGATGGTTGCATTGCAGAGATTAATCTCCAGAGAGCCCTCTGCAAACCTGCCCTTGTCTTGAAACCGAAAAGGTCTCTAGGCCTTGCACACTCCTGACCGTCTCACAAGACCAAAATGCTAATTAAAAAGCCTTGCCTTTCACACCCTTCTGGTTCCTTCATTAGAGTTTTTCCCCTAGTTTCATTGCCTGAGGCAGCTTGTCCCACTTCTTGATTCTAAATGCTGCTGCGTTTGCACTGAATGGGCTGAACGAGACCAGAAGAGACAAAGAAATGAAAAATGAATATTTCAACATTTTTTCAGAACACATTTTCATAAGTAGCTCTGTGAAAAGAATTCCACCATTTTACCACCCAAAACAGCTAAGCCCCCTCAATCCCCTTTTGTTTCGTAATGAGTTATATAAAACTCTTGATGAAAGATGCAAGTTCCGCTCTATCTGTTCACTTTTAGAGATTGTTCTGTTAACACTGTTTAATTATTCATCCAGTTTTGGTTAGTTTTATTGTTCATTATATTGTTATCAGAGATAAACAGAAAACAGGTAGACTCACATGTAAGCACCAACTTATGTCCCTGGTCAAAAGCAGAGCACATGATTACTATGACTTTGATGCATTTGCTATTCTTAGGCTCAAGTGTTTCTGAATATCGTAAGCCAGCACTTTAACTCAGCTTTCTGCATCCTACCGAACAAAGTCCCAACTGCTACAGCCACACAACTGAATAACTGAATACACATGCACAATTCCACTGAATTCAATGGAATATGCACGTCTGGAGACTAATGGGTATAAAAATGGTTGCAAATGGTGGCTTACGCTTTACAGTTTACTTGGCTAACAGACATCTTTCAACAAGATTTAATACCTAGCATTGCTAATACTCTGACATGAAATCACATAATTTTTGTTTCCTCCCCTATTTTGGAGTGAAAGTATACATAGCAGAAACGTAACAGAAATATGACACATCGCTGTCTTGCTTTTGCCATATTGCAGAGCTGTTCATTGCAAGCCAACATTTTCCTCATTTGCCATTGTTACAAAGTGTAGCAGATGAATTCTGAGGCACTAAATCATATGAGAAAACAAACAGCATCGAATTAGACACCCAACACTTACTGCTGGCACTGAAACCAGCATTTCAGCAGACAATTAGCACATCTGATGTTTGCAGCTCCAGATACACTCTCATTAGAAGCCGGTTCCAAACCAGCATGCTGCTCCAACAAAGGCAAGTTAGATACAGAGAGGACCCAATTCTGGTCCTGCTGTAACCGCTGGCAAACTCCCACAGTTTTCAATAATCAACTAGATTGGGTCCAAAACGCAGACGTTAAATATACCATGAAAGAATGACTGTCTGGAATTTATTATGGAGCAGATATGCCACCAAACTGGAAATTTCACATAGGAAAAAAAAAAAAATCACATTGTGCTTTTAGCTTGGATAGGTTGGAAATGATGTAATAGAAGCATTATGATTTATAACAAATTTATGAGCTATGCAGGCAAGCCATTCTCCGGGGATATATGTGGTAAATGGAGAATACCAGTGGCAAATAGAATTTACATCAAAGCAATCCTGCAAACCTCAAACACTTATTACTCTATTCATGACCTTTGTTAGTACACAGAAGTAGAATACAGTTTAACATAATGTTAACATTTACCTAAAATGAAACATTTCTGTTTAAACAGTTACTGAAAATGAGATGAAAACTTTACGTAAGCTACATAACATATATTTTTGACATTATGTGCCATTATTTGAAAGCAAGTTGCCTTTAAAGGCTGATGTAAGTTTATTGAATCAATACACTTGCTGCTTTTCTGATAAAATATCGGCGGTGCAGCTCAGGGGGCACGACGTGAAGGTATGTGTAATGTGATTGCGGGCTCAGGCAGGTTTGCAGCCCCTTTTTTGTGGCCGCTAGCCCACATAGCAGAGAGCAGCATGTCATTCACAGCTAACGGCAAACTCCTTCTGCAGAGATGCGAATTTCTGTAGAGTTGGCCCCGAAACAAAGTTGCTTCATGCACCTAAAAGTGGGGGAGAAGCAGCAGTCTCAGGGCACTTCCCAGGGAATTTTTCCTACTCTTTTGCATTTTTTTTTTTATTCCCAGGCCTGATCTATGAAGAAATACTGCATAGTGGCAAATACAGGCAATACCAGGTGAAACTCTCTGCATCGCACCAGCACACCAGGCACTAAGGATTTTGTACAGACACATGGCAAGGGAGGTGCGTGAAGGGAACAGGAGGGCTAGAGGGGTAGAAAAGCCTTCTCAGGGCCATGCAGCAGGTCACTCTCTCCTTTGGCTCGCACTGCCTCTCTCTGAGATGTCCAGTGAAAATATTTATCACTTCACCTCCACTTGCTCTTTCCAGCAGGGCTAATTTATTAAAGTTTCCTGCGCCTTGCACTGACCCTCAGTGCCTGGAAAACCATGGCAGTTGCCAGGTTGGAGAGGTCCCAGCTGTGCTCCAGTGATGGTTGGCCTGAGCAGGTGTTGAGCAATAAAGGGCTCTTTTTTACTTTTGTGAATGATGGATGCTGCCCATCTTGCTTGCATGGGCTGGGCTTCCCCTAGAAAATTCTTTAGAAATTCTGCTTCCCTTTCCCCTCCCCATTAAATTTTCTGGATTAAGAATTATTTCTTTTGCCAGTGGTGGACTTGCAAACCATTACCCATGGACCCAGGACATGTTCTTTTTCTAGGCATGATCAACAGACCAAATCATAAAATTAGCCACATATGAGAACACTGAGACCCTGCAAACCTTCTAGATGCTGAATTACATCAACAGGAACATCAATGGCAATAAATCAAAAGGATGGTGTTTCCTTCAGGTCAAGGGAGCTGATCCTTCCCCTCTACTCAGCACTGCAGTGCTGGGTCCAGTCTGGGCTTCCCAGTACATGAGAGACATGGACACAGTGGATCAGGTCCAGCAAAGGGCCACAAAGATGGGCTAGAGCATCTAAAGGGGCTACAGCATCTCTTCTGTGAGGAAAGGCTGAGACAGCTGGGACCGTTCACCCTAGAGAAGAGAAGGCTCAGGGGTGATCTTATCAATGTATCTGAAGGGAAAGTGTAAAGTGGACAGAGCCAGGCTTTTCTCAGTGGCACCCATTGACAGGACAAGAGGCAATGGACACAAACTGAAACACAGGAGGTTCTTCCTGAACATCAGGAAACATTTTTTTATTGTAAAGGTGGCTGAGCACTAGCACAGGTTGCCCAGAGAGACTGTGGAGTCTCCATCCTTGGAGATATTCAAAAGCCATCTGGACACAGTCCTGGACAACCTGATCCTGGTGGCCCTGCTTGGGCGGGGGGGTTGGACAAGATGACTTCCAGAGGCCCCTTACAACCTCAGTCATCCTGTGATTCTGTATCTCATCCAGTGATCCCACCACTGATCCCAGAGAGCCCCAGCTTCTTCTAAAGCCCTTGGAGAACCACTGAGGTTTTAAAACACTGATTCTTTTAAATATCTACATATGTTAATGTCTGTTTATCTTTGTATTTATGTATCATATGCATCATACCTCTTTAAGCATAAGAAAATAACTTTTGGTTCCCACATTGGGAAGAGTGGAGTTGTGTGAGGTGCTACCAGACTTTTTAACTTTTGATAGAGGTGAATATATTTAAAAATATAGTTAGGTATCATATATCCAGCGACATCAGTAGAACTCAAATATTTCTTGGCAGCTGGGATGTAGCAGAGAATGTCTGCCTGGCGTACTGCAGCTATTTCACACAGAATAAAGCTGTGACCTGCTCTGCCTTTCACATGTAATTGGCAATATATGAAAATCTCATTTTCTGACCAGAAAAAAAAACCCAAAATATACATATTTATTTTTCTGAACCATCAGGTGTTCCCCTAAAAACGGGAAAAATGGAACATTGAAAACTACTTCCTCCCCTACATCTCTAAGTTGCATTTTCCCCAAATTTGAATCACATTCTGCAAGAGATTTACACACATATTTTTCAGCACAACTTTCTTGATCAGCTTTCATACAAGATCCACAATGATTCATTTTGACCACACAAGTCAAATGAAACCAACTGTAGGAAGTTTTACTCTTTCCACAAACCCTATAGACCTGCTTCAGACTACAAATTCCTCCTTCTTGATGGAGCTGGGTGGCAGAAAGAGTCATAGTGTCAGCCCGTGACTCCAGGAGTTGGGTGCAACATCCTGGAGCGCAGGAATGGAAGGAAACTAGATTGGAACATCAAACCCAGAACCCTGAATCTGAAGAACAACTGGCTGAGTTGGTTATTCCACTAAGACAGCTCCTGCCATTCCTTTAATATTCAATCACCCAGCAGGAGCCTGAATAGTTTTTAAGTCTTCATGAAAACAATGGTATATTTATCTCAGACTTAATCAACAAAGGAAAAGAAGGATGCTACAAGGGTAAGCTATTCAAACATAAGTGTAATGTTGGATGTCAAACAATAGCATATTGTAACTAATACCAAAAAAGGTTTACTCCTATACCAACATTTAGGGAAAACATATGATAACAATAAAAATGATTTCCACAACCTTTTCACCACTTGTTCCATGTGGGAATGATAAGTGATACTCCTGCTCTACATTTTTAAAGAAATATTCCTCGCAAATAACACATTACAAGCTTTGTGCACTGAGCCTCTATTGTGCGTGTGTTCTCTGTTATTACTTCTCTGGAACATGAATTGTATTACGAACACCAGTGTGTAAACTCCACTCGGGCTCATTTAAATCCATTTCAAGGGGCTGTTTCTAGCCCTGAGTTCTACCAGAATTAAGGGAATGGTTTGGTTTTGAGTCATCTTCCCCTAGTTGCCATTTGAGCACAAATATTCCAATTTGTTCTTTTTTAAATCAACACCGAATGAGACCATTAAAGAATATACATTCGTTAAACAGATTGTGGTCATGATCTGCATCGAGGTCCTGCCAAGAACAGATATATGTGTAATATTGCTCAGTTCTGTGCTCTGGCTTACATTTTTAAGCCTGTGTCGATTCACAGCAATAGTTTTGCAGCCAGAAGAAAGTGGATGAGCAATGGATTTTGGTCTTTTTTTAAAGGATTCCTCCAGCAGCAAGACACATGCCTCTATCAGTAGGCTCAACGAGCAGAAATATTACAGTGTCTTGCATTTCCATGCCTTTCATCAGAGAACCACAAAAGCTTTTGCAAACTTGGATTACGTCAGTCGTTGCTACAGCCCTTAAAAGAGGTAAAAGTGTGCGATGGCTCTGGTACAGATGGCTAAACCGATGCAAAGAGAGCTCGAGGGCATGATTATATGAGCTGCAATCACACCTTTGATGGCAGCATGGACGTAAAGACTTGCTCCAGATCACACAGTCAAACCATGGCAAAGCTTGACACGGAATCAACAGCAATTCCTTTGTTCTAGTCTGGCCTCCTTGGGCTGGGTTTCATTATGCTGCTTTCCTCATATCCCTTTCTCTTAAATATGGGCCTAGATCAGACAATGAGATTTTTATGAAATGTAAAGTCGTCTTCTCAACTCCCTAAATCATTTTTAAAAGAGGGATGGTTCAGTGATCGTATCTTGTGTTACTAACCTGCCCTCACATTATTAACAATTAAGAAGGCTGTTGTTTCTTTCTGCTTGTCCCTGTATTTCATGTTGCCGAAAATAGCTTTTAAATATGAGATTTTTGCCGACACAAACAGCAGCAATTTCAGCAGAGCAGGAAAACTCAAAGACAGAGAGAAGTGGTATTTTACTCCTCCACTTCTCCTTCCTCTTCATCGCTCTCAGAGTTATATCCGGGTTTGTCTGAAGCTGAAGAGAATAAAGGAGCCTAGGCTCTGTTGTTGTAACATTGCTTTTCATGTTCCCTTTTTTTATTTAAGATTTTGAGCTTCAAATCAAAGCCACACATTTGCAAGTGGCCAGACCTAAGTGCCCCTTAGCCTTTCCCAGCCTGAGGTAGTCTGGCAAAAGGATCTCCTTCTCACTAGACTATTTTTACAGGTTTATTTCTAAATTCGGAGTTGATTGTTAATTTTTCTTCTACTGTAAATCAAGATACCCTGGTCTTTGGAATTAACCCCAAATTGTTGGTCTGGACATGAACTTCACAGCGATTCCCTCCTCTATCCTGGCTGACATTTTCCCATTAATTTCTTTTTCCCTTTCATCCATTCATTGGCTGATGAGCCTATAAATACACTTCATCTGCTTTTACTTTGCTTTTTAAGCATAAACCAATACTGAACACGTTGACTTGATTATGTCCAGAGGCAAAAGCCTTGCATGTTTCTTAAGTCACAGCAATAGCTTGAAACTTGACTTTCTGCTCCTTCAGTCCGTTCGGATAATCAGTGGGTCACCTCCTCCTACACCCAGAGTAAATAGTGTCATGCAGAAGAAATGCCATCCTTGAAAAACGATAAACACCATCACCGCTCACAGCCAAACGGAGTAGAGGGCAGAAGAGCACAGGAAAGTGGTAAATAGTGACCAGGTGCTCCCCTGATCCCTGCCCTGGCGCGCTTTGTAGGCTGCGGGAGTTTCCTTCCCTGCCGCCCCCCAGGAGACCTCTGCCCTCCCCAACTTCTGCTGCTATAGAGCAACCGGTTCTTTCTGGGAGGTGCTGTCAGCTTTACCCACAGCCTGTCCATGCACTGACATCCCCTACCTAAATTAACGCTTCCTTCCTCTAACCTGAGTTTCCAGGCACCCACCCTTCTTGAATAGAGCCACTTGCCTCAATTTAGGCAGGGGGTTAAAACCCCTGCGAGGATCCCAAGAGATTTTTTCGCTTTTGACTTTTCTCTGGTAGCACGGGTTAGATATCTCAGTGATTTTTAAAAGGTGCAATTTGTCAGCATCTTTGATCTTTGCCTGGTGAGACCACCACAGGCTCAGCTTGATCACTGATTTTCACCATAGCCCTGCCTGCATCTGTGGCAGCTGGAGTTGGTTTCGCCAGCGAGCTCCAGGATAGATAATGCTCCACGCAGGCAACCCATGGCCAAGGAGCTCACAGGGGTGGCAAAGCATGATGATACAGGACCAAGGCCCTCATCAATTGCAGGAGGCAGCTCCTGCTTGGGGAGCACTCCCAAAGCTGCTCCAGTCAAAAACCTGCACAAGCCAGGACCCCCAGCTCAAAATTGCTCAAAATGAGATCCGCTGAGTTAAGAAAAAGCTAGGTATATCCATCCATTGGAGTTATCCTCTGCAGTAGAGCATTGATGAACTGCAGGGGCCAAGTTGGAGGTGTAACTCCTTATCCAGCACAGCCCACCAGAAGAGCACACAAAGAGATAAGATGAATGCAGCAGGCATTGGGAACATAACGGGTACCCTGCAGTGTATTATCACAAGCTCTTCTTTTTCTTGTCTTGCCCCTGAAATGTTTTTAAAAGGAAAAGCATCGGGAAGTAGCTGTCCTAAAACAAGAAGTATAAAAGCTGTAGTACATTATTCGTAAGAATTGCAGATAAGAATCAGATTGTAAAAAGTGGTTCACTTCTGACATTGATTAAAATTACATTTTGCATTACATTTACATACATTAAAATTACATTTTGCATTGTCTTTGCTTTCCCAGATGGTTTAGCAGATTTAAATCCTTCAAAGAAGTTAAGTCGCTTGCTAGCAAGCATATTGCAACAAGCTTGATCAAACGATAGCTCTGATTCTTAATGCAAGTACCACAGCAAAAATAACATTCCTCCTATATTAGCGATTACAGGCAGAGAAATTGATCCAAATCCCAGAGAAATCACAGAAAGTTTACCATTGGTTACAAGGCGCTTTTGATTAGGTCCTCATTTTGCATCAAGCCCCAGCCCTGTGCAATGTATCCACCAGAAAAGATTATTATAGTCACACTCGCCCATCTCCAAGTGAGGTTTCCCATGAAGAGCAACGATTCAGCCTCCACGATAGCGGCAGTGCTGCGTGCTGCTGGAATAACAGGATGCAAAACATCCTCTTGAAAGTGTGCAAGTGCTCCTTCTCCGTTGTGAGCTTGGCAGTGTGTGTTTAAGCTGCTGCTGAGAGCTTTCCTGTAACTTTCATCAAAGGGGACATTGGGTCCTAGTTCAAGGAAATAATCTAAATCATTCCCCTTTTCAGACTTTAGCTTGTTTAATTATGTAGTCTGTTGTATTCTGGTCATAAAGGTCATAAAAATAATCTACCAGTAATAAACAATCTAATCAAAAGGGTGCAAGAAAATGAAAATTGGGGCCAAACTACTAGAATTCCAAGATGAAGTGATAAATAAATCCCTTGTCTTTCCTACCAAGTTTTTGCAGACTTCAACAGAAGAGGCATATGGAGCTGAGGCTCTGACAGGGAGCTTGGCCCCTCTTCTCACCGGCCTCCACGATTCTGGAAGTTTTTTCTTCCAGCTGCCTGTCAGTATCTGTAGCACAGTGGCTCCCTTAAAAGAAACTTTCCAAGGGAAGAAGTACTAGACTTGTACTATTTATCTACATTTTATTGCGTGTGAAGATAACTTTGAAAGCTCCATAGCTTCTGTTGTTCCCTCTCCTTCATGTGATCAATACAAGTTGTATTTTAACTCAATCCCAGCAAAGTGAAAGGGCCACTGATGCCTTTCCCAGACAACATCAGGCCAGGTTCTTTGTGGTACTGAATTTCCATTCCCAGATTTCCCCCCTGGCACCCTCTTTCCACAGCACGGAACACTGCGTCACAGCTGAGCATGCTCCCCATGCTCGCTTTGGTAATCCCCCAGTGAGAGGTCCCAAAAAAGTACCTTCAACTATTCCCGGGATGTTATCTTCATATACTGATTGTTTGCTACCTTCTTCCTCCTTCCTCATCCCCTCTACACTTGCCCTCTTTTTGCTGCCCCATTCCCCAGAGTTCTCTTTCTTTTCCATTTAGCTGCTTCCTTCCTAAATAGGCTTACCACTACCAGACAAGGGGAGAAACCAGTGAGGCTTTTGCCACCATCCCTCCCAAAGCAGACGCTGCCCGCAGACCCCGTTGTGCCATGCAAGCCCAGGTGAGGTGTCAGTGCAAGTGCAGTGCCATGACGTGGTGGCACGGTGCCCTCTGCAACCGTGGGCTCTGAAACCCTGCCAACAGGCATGGACCTGGCTGCCAAGCCAACCCACCAGCAGCAGAGTGTGAGGTTGGCTTCTGGTAAGATGTAAGCATGGTCATGTCACGACGGTGGGTTCCTAGGTTCCCCAGAATGTCTGATCTAGACAGGACTGTGCATATGAGAGAAGCTGCTCGACTTTAAGCCCAGCACTCAAACAGCAACGCAGGTATGGCCACAGGGTTCAGGAGCATCTCTCTGGGGGAGCTCAGCTCATGAGCTCTGAGAGCGTACACATCCCTCCACCCAACCCTATGCTTCCCACTGTGTCCTCAGGGAGACAGTTCGGATTTAATGTATCTGTAGAGCACTTGTGTGCCAACAGCGTGGCATAAACAGTGCTGTTCTCCAGCCGTACAATCCCATTTCATGAAATAATAGCATTAAAAACCCGTGTGGAAAGAAGGAGCGAGCGCATTCTCCCACCGGCCAGACTCCGGTTGGCCTCGGAGGGTGAGTGGATGCCAAGTCTGTGGGAAGATTAAAAACACAAAGTACCCAGTATGGGTATGTTCTTGCAATATACATAGTGTAGCGGTATGTCACCCGCCCCGGCTGCTCCACATTATTTATAACTGCCTACGTGGCTGATTCATGTCTCTTGAAAACTTATTGCCACGGCCTTGTTTTGAAAGGAATGCAGTGTCCCACTCCCCCGGCAGCTCCTGACGGATCTCTCCTTGTCTCATTTATTAATTCATTCCCTGCCAAGAACAGCACGGTGATGTAATAATGAAATGTGCTTTGAAATCAACATGATATAAAGGACTTCTGCAAGGCTTCAGGCCGGCAAAGCACTTAAACACACGCGTGACTTTAAGCATGTGAACGGTAGTCCTGTTGGTTTCAACAACGCTACACATGTGCTTAAGTGCTTTGCTGGATCGGGGCCCACATTTGACAGACAACTCAGGTTATGCCTTAAACAAAGAACCTCTTTGACACAGGATTTTTCACAGAAAAACCCAGAGTTTCACGTAATCCTTAGAACCAAGCACGGAGCCAGCCCTGAGCCCACAGGAGCTGATAGCAAGACTCCCATCAGCTTCAGTGAGCTGAGTCTTTTGCCCTGAGATCTGGAGCTGGGTGCATGTTGCGGCCGCTCTGCTCTTCTGACTAGGGGGAAAAAAAAAAAAAAGAGACCATTAGTTTTTGTCAAAGAAGCACAAATAAAAATAACTGACTTTTATTGGTTACAGGCCACGTATATGGTAGCTGTGCAGATTTTAGCTGTGTTATTCTTGCAGGAAAGTCTAAAGAAGTGATTCTCTTGTCTACAAATGTAGACCTGTCAAGGTTGAACAGTTATGTTCAATGTCATTGTAAGCAAAACTGACATTTTATTTACTCATTTGTACCACTGGAGTGTCAGCTCAGCAATGATTAAAGCTGTCAGTAGAATCAACAAACAGTGTAAAAACACTGAGCTGCCAGTCCAAGTTTCTGTTTCATTGAACATGTTAGTTTGAGTGAAGCTTTGCCTGAATGTTTTGAAGGTTTTGTGGCTTATTTTCACTAATTAATTTGCTTGGCTATTATCCTCTGGAGGCAAACAACATAATTGACAAATAAAATGGCATTCATTCATTCATTCATTCACTCATTCATTCATTCCTCCAGAGGAAATCCTGTGCGACTGGATGTGAACTTCCAGTTGATCTGTAATTTTGACCAGAACCAATTTTTTATGCTGTTCAGACTGCTGTCAAGGAGTTGAAAGTCTCCTGTCTAAAGAAGAGATTAATCCAGGTCTAAGCTCTGGAAGATAACATGCTTGAAAGAAATGACCTGCAGTGTTTACTTGTAGAAAAAGATGTATGTTGCAGAGAACTGTTGGGATAGAAGTTGGCAGATTTACCTCTGTCTGCTTATTAAAAAGGAAGAGGAAGGGAAAAGATGGGAAACAAGGGGGAAGAAAAAGGCTTTTCAGACTTCTTCTCAAAGCTTAGCTCAGGTTGGCCTGCAAACTTTATTGCTTTGTTACACACAAAACGTAATGCTGAAAGCCCTCAAAAGCCAAGTTCAGAAAAAGAATTGGGTCTTGCTGTCAATGGGAGAGAATATTGTTTGCCTTGATTACAGGGACATAGGGTATGATAACACTAAATCCAAGATGCGTGAAAAGACAGATATGGGGCAATTGCTCAAAATGGGTCACAGTGTGGTGTTCCTAGGCAAAGAAATAACATCACACTCCGTGTACTGTAATAAAAAAGCCAGGACTTGCTGTGTGACTAATTCCAAATCACTTCCATGACAGCTATTGACTTTCCTGATGGAGGAGCCCATTGATAAAACTAAAGTGGCATGAAGCTTTTTTACAGAAGAAAAGAAATATAGTTGCTGCAATGCACTTTTTGAGAAATTATTCAGGCGAGCATCAAAACAACCAATAAAGTGATCCCACTGGCATTCAGGCAGGCCCGGATCCTGCAGGAGAGCATCCGTGCCTACAGACACAGCTCTATTGTGCTGCTCCCGGAAGGAAAAGTGTTTGCAGGGCTGCTGTGTGGCACCACCAGCATTTGTATTTCATTTCATGTGCCAACGTGTTGGCAGGACCTGCCCTTTTATCGCTACGCTTACGTTAGGCCTGGTCAAAAATAGATCATGTAAGTATGTCACTGAATGCCTGATGTTCACAGGCTGGTTTCCACCATGGGAGCAGATAAGATTTCTATGGCTTCAAGTAGTCGTAACGTAAGTGCCTGATGGCATTCAGAGTCAAACATTTATTGAATTCTTCTTAAAAAATCCAGAAGCTGGGGAGAACAACATTGCTTTTTAAAAGTCATCTTAATGCTTTTTAGCATATAAAAAGCACTTGCAGTCATTGCTTGCCATGCTTATAAAATCTCCTGGAACAAATAAAAGCTATCTGCATATCCTAAACCAGAAACCTCCCCTTTTACTTACAGAAATTTACATAAAATTACTGAAGAAAGTCAAGTCTAAAAATTATTCCCTGTTTTCCAATTGTGGAACATTGTTTCAATTTTAGTTTCTGTCCACAATCCTGACTTACTTATATCCTTGGGACACAAAAGTTACAATAACATTTACAACATGTAAGTGATGTTTTTGTGTTTACATCTGAGTATGTGAAGACACCAAGGCAGGGTCACCAAAGCTATTTCCAAAGTAAATTTGGGGAAAGGTGGAATACAATTTTGTTTGTTCAAGTTTCTCTTTTGCATGCACAAATTTTCAACTTTTTCTCTGAAAATAAATAAGAAAATAGTTTTCTTTAATTTGTACAGATAGTAAAGATTATTTTTGTTAGCTAGCTAAACAGTCTGATAGTAGCACATGTTTGTGCTAGCTATTTACACACTAATAAAATACCAGGGATGAGCAGCCACTGCATTCCTCTTAGAAAACAGTAGGATCCTATTCATATTTAAAAAGCCATTTTCCAGCACATCCATTTAATATTTTCTGTTATTGTTGTTCTTTTTAAAGAAAAGAAAAAAGAAAAAAACCTGGACAAATTATTGAGTCTAACAAATGCTCTAACAGGGCACATTGGCTTTACCTTAGGTGACCACCTACTCGGTAGGTAAGTAATGAAGCTGAAGTATCGGGGGGACAACATCTGGCAAAGGCCTGTGAATTACAATTTTCTTTTGCAAGTGGAAAACCATATCCTGCACCAGGTCTCAGTGGGGTTTAATGCTGTCAGAGCATACAAGGTTTGTTTTGATCTGTTCTGGAGTAACACACATAGCTTTCAGTTCACACTAATAACATCCCCGTGCCTGGGGTATACACCAATCCAGAGGCTACTAATTAAAGGTTAGAATTAACCAAACACAGTTCCTCTACAAAACATATGAAACTTATTAAAACTTAAAAGTGACGGCTGGTTCTCAATATAAGCAAAGCAAAGAATGCAGGAGTATTGTGGAGGGTTATTTAAGCACATTTTATTTCAGCATATTAAAAATTTCCTGTGTCTGCCAGTTCAGCACATAACATTTTAATGTTTCATGTGAAAACACAGCAAACTTTTAAAGAATCAATTATCGGTCCTGCATACCATAAAATAAATCCCGTTTTCAGTATTACCATAAAGGTTTTTATGTCATTTTGATCTGAAAGAGGTTTTTCGAAAGTTCACAATTCTAAAAGTGGAGCAGCATAACAGCGTTGCAAGCCACCTTTTATTTATTTCGTTTAACGGGCAAACATTTTGGGACAAATGCTCAGACAAATGGAGTGTGTGGCAGCTATTTCAAGCTTATGATGCTCTTCCAACGAGTAAGCACAACCAGGCACTCCTATACTAACAGGACTTACTGGACAAGCAGAAAAACCCCTTGGAACAGGGGGAGCAACGTAACCTGCTGACTTTTACCCTCTTTGCTTCCACAAGCCAGCCCGGAGGGTATAGTATGAGTGTTATGCAATTTATGTGCCCACTAGATCCTCCTATTTACATTCTGAAAAATACACCCTCATTAAGCCCTCCAATGTTATCTGTGATCTTTGAAGTAAATGCTTTCGGTGCAGATAGGCTATCTCTGCTGGCAGAGCCTCCTTTCCTCGGCGGAGAGTGTCTTCAACATGTTGCAGCCTGTACCCCCTCAGCCTGATAATGTCTTCACGTGGAGCTTAATGAACTCATTACCCTTAATGCTGTCGTAACAAGATAGCTTGTAAATGTACTTATTTTTAATTAGGCCTATTCAGCTGTGTGAATTGAATTATATAAGACTAATTAATTAATGTAATTGAAGACCTCATAAGGATAGGGCTTCTCAAACTGGCAAAACACACTTTTGTCAAATCCGGCTGTTCCCAGGATTAATTAAGGGAGACTTGGAACTAGAAGCTTCAAAGCTGGTAGAAAAACTTAAAATCTGTTGAGGAATAATAGTTACTGCAAGGGCTTTTTCCGTAACAGTGACTTTTCTCACTACTTCACCTCGGTACAAAGAAAATAAAAGGTAAGACTATAAAATCTGCACTTGTAAGCTGTTTAAAATTGGGTTAGGGTCCTATAGCTTCTAATTAAAAGATAAGAGCTGAAATCACTGAACATAGATGTATGTTATTAAACTGTGCACGTGTTGGTTTACAGCCAACACAAACCTTCCTCCCACAGGCTCCTTTTTTTTTTTCCTTTTTTTTTTTTTTTCAGATCAAGCCGAAACATTACAAAGACAACACGACTGCACATTGGTGCAGCTCTGAGTACAACGGGGCTCTGCCCCGTGGCCGGGGCTCCCGGGCACTATGGGAAAACTGCTAGTTTACCCCAGTAACAAATGCTCTTAAAGGCAGCGGTGAGTGTCACATCCCTGTTAGCAGAACTGGCCCCTGAAGCCCACGGCTAGAGAGCCCTCAGACAGGGAGATCTTAACCGCTGCATGAGGTTAAACAGAACTTTCTTCTAGCAATTTGGCACAATTTAGGTGGTATTGAACATTTACAATAACATAGGCTGTGACATTACTAGTCTCTTCTTTACCTAAAGGTACTTATCCTTGTTATTCTTCTTAACAACAGGGTGGGGTTGGTTTTTTTTAAAAAAAAAGTCTTTTTTCTTTTTCTTTGAAAACAAAATAAATATGAATAGTTGATGTGTGTTAGTAGGAGAGAAAAGGTGAGAAGTCTGTATCCTTGACCCTTCCCTCTCCCTTCCACTACCAGTTCATCACAGAGATACCTCATCACCTGAACTGATGTCATCTGATCCTTCAGATCAACCCCTTGTCTCAGCCTGGATAATAAAATCTGTCCAACAACAGTACGGTCTGTGGTCATAAGGGCCACTGTTCAGAGGTAAACAGGGTCTATCTGTTGCCAGCTGATTCCATGAGGACTGCTGGTAGCTACTTGTCAGCTGGACTACAGTTAAATTGTTGTGTGATTGAAAAGCAAGTTTAACTGTTTTAAAGGAAGTGGTAACATGAAAAGCCATTTCGAAGAGTGTGACCAATAGGAATAAGCAAGGAGCTGAGACTTTCTGCTTCTGGCTTTTGTAATGACATAGATACCACACCTGTCATATAACTACCATAAATTACTCTTTATATGATATTATAGCTATTACCTATCATACTAGTATCACATATAGGTAGTGGGCTGGAAATGAGTGCAGAGCTTCAATGGAAGAATGAACATACCATTTCCTGAGTCCATCCCACCTCTGAGACCCATGACTTTTTCAGCCATAAGAGAGACACTGCTTTAGGTGAGGGATTATCAGGAGCTACCCACAGCTACTGCAGCCTTGGGTAACACAGTGGGGAAAGCCTGATTCCTGGGTGAGCTGCTGCAAACTGTTCATATCTGGGTTGCTCTAGTCTTATCACAAAGTATTTGCTACAGGGCTTCCCTGGGCACCATGACATAATGGTAGCTTTTGGTGGCTTTTCTGATCAAAGTGCCCAAAATAACAAGAAGGCTGTATTGCAGCCCATCAGACTTGTTTTTACAGCATGCCCTAAAGTTGTATCCCATCACATCCTATGGGACTTGGTGGGACTGTTCATGGAGATGTTTGAGGGTTCAAAGTTTCCTTTAATACCCTCCACATGGAGGAAGCTCTTATGGCTAAATAAACTCACCAAGGCTTGGATAGTTGAGAGTCTGACGCAGTGACAAGGTATTCACTAATATTCAGCTCTGTATTAAGTTCTGCCACTTTTCCACTTAGGATTTGTTATTCCTTTTCACATTTAAAACTGTCTTAGTATAGAATGTAAGGTTTGTTTTCTTTTCTTTCCTCAGCAAGGAAAATTGATTTTTATAACTGAAGTATTGGTTATTATATTGCCACATTTTTAAATTCAAGAAATTGATCTCTCAGAGGATAAACATTGTAATAGGTAATAAAATCTGAAAGCCCAGTCAAGGTCTTTCTAGTAAAGGATCAGTCATCTTTACCTGCAGTGAGTTGCAGGAGGTTTCCTTCATTTGAGCTGTCAGTTACGTACTGGGAAATGAGCAGTGGTGTGTGGTGATGAATATGTTCTTTCTTCACACACACACGAAAAAAGAATATTATGCTAAAGTAACTGGCCTCTTAGCCTAAAAGAAATACAACCAAAAATTGTTACGCAACAGCATTCTTATCCACCATAACACAAAGCAAACTACAAGGGAAGGTAATGGTGCCTTGCTCCCTTTCAGTCAACACTCTCTCTCTGCCAAATATTTCTAAATGTCACAGGAATGTAGTTCATGTGTTTCGCAGATTATGAGCTACTTTTCCCAGTGCTTTGACCACCAGACACAACAGTATCCAAATGCAACACAATGGTAATTCAAACAAGACTGCAGTTCCTATTACATTATAGGTGTAACACTAGAGCAGGAAAAAAATAGATCTGTGACTCCTGCACAAGTCAAAGAAGTGCCATAATGTTTTCTACCATACAGAAGAAAAGCTAAAGGAAATAAAATAGTGAGATAAAGAGCAACACAATTAGCAGGGCTGAGCCTCAAATCCCTTTGATGGATATTGCTTATCTTCAGGATGAGCTCTGGATGTACAGCTGAGTACACAGTCTGTAAATTGTCTATAATTTTGATTATTTTGCAGATAAGGATGCCAAAACCTTGTACAAATTGCATCTATAGAAAGGCACTTCCAGCTGAAGCTGGATCTAAAGCATGAGCCTTGTAATATGTCCTCCAAAAAAGCAAAGAGGGAAGGAAGCAGGGTACATACACAGCTTTCCCGAAGACCTGCATTACTTTGCTCCTCCAACTATTCTGGCCACAATGCTGGAAGAGCACATGCACGAAGGCTTCACAGGTAGTTCCAAAGATGCTCTCTGATCACCCCAGTAATGCAGAAAATAATCATAGAATCATAGAATGCTTTGGGTTGGAAGGGACCTTAAAGATCCTCTTGTTACACCCCCCTGCCATGGGCAGGGACACCTCCCACTAGACCAGGTTGCTCAAAGAAACCTGGCCTTGAACACTTCCAGGGATGTTGTGCACCCACAACTTCCCTGGAAACCTGTTCCACTGCCTCACCACCCTCACAGTAAAGAATATCTTCCTAATATCTACTCTAAATATCCTCTCTTCTAGTTTGAATCTCATCCAGGATTACAGACACAAACTTTAAATAGTCAAACTGTACCAGACAGGCACTCAAATAACTATGGGAGAGAACATTCTTTAGACAATAATGCTTAACAGCATTAACATTATTTTCCCTTCCATATTCTCAACCCAGTTGTGAACCTTCCACTCCTAAATGTGAATGTCTTGCTTTTCTGTTTTGTATGAACAGCACTTCCAACCAGACCTCGAACTGCAAATACGTAAAACTGTTTTTGTCAGAAAGCACTTACCCAAATGTCTCTGGATTTAATGTAAGCTTGCCTGCTTAACCTCTCAGAGGTCAAGATGTTCTGTAATAGCTAGATTTCACCACAAAGAGAAGGTCAGGTGGTATGGTGAGGACCTCAGGTTAAAATCTGGAGGAAGCTTGTGTAATGCCCAAGGGACTGGGAGAAAGAGGAGAAAGATGAGCCTGGCATTTTTAGGGTGAATTCTATATTTGGCAGCACAGTGGCTCACATGAGTCTCTGTTTGAAACAACATTACAGTGGCAGCTACCAGGGAAGTACTGGAAAATATCCAAACATTTAAAGAAAGCTAAATGAAAATTATGGAATGGAAAGCTCTAATTTCTCACAGGAAATAGTGACCATTTCAGTCCCTCTGAAGTGCAGAAGGAACTTACCAGTTGCTATCATGTAGGAGGTGCACATACTGACCCACAGGGTTCAGGTACCACCCCTTGCTTAGCCTGACCTGCGCCATGCACCACCCTCACCATGTCACCGGCAGTTGCATACTGGACCAATTCCACTACAGACTTCAAGGATTTACTCCATTAGTAAATTTACTCCATTTACTACTCATTAGCCATCACCCCTAGCTCTTCTGTAATTTTTATTTTCGGTCATGTCTTCTTTTGTCTGCATTTAACAGACATTTGGAAGGTCTTTTCCAACTGATTGTATTCTTCTTGCGAGGTATAACACTGACCATAAGCAGCAGAGCTGATGGCACTTTCCACCTGTGGTTACAAATCATGGAAGAAGGCATGAAATTAATCTCCATTTGAAGTCAGCACCTACCCCTCCGAGGTGGCCCAGAGCTAATCCCTGGCCACAATCTGAGCACACCTCACCATTCTGTCACAGAGATAAGGACCTACTTCCAGCTCCCAGGGAGACGGTAGCTGGGAAAAGTCTTCCTGAAGTGTCCAAAGTGGTGCTGAGCACACTGTGCAGGTATATCTCTCTCTTCACCAAGGCTGTCTGGACCCAAAGAGACAAACAGGCATCCCTGTGCCTCCTTTACCAATGGACCTTTTTTACTCTGTGTCCTCAGGCCAGCACCGGGCTTGACTGAGTAGAAGTGGTGCAGTGGGGGTGGTGGAAGAAAGAGGGTGCATCCCAGACCCTGCTTCCTGTGTTGGTTTTGTCTTTATCTACAGATTGAAATAAACTCCTAAAGAGTCCTGGAAGCAGGGACCAGGCCAGCAGGTTCCCCTGCTTCCAGTCAAGACTCTTCAACGTAAGAGAAGGAGACTCTCTTTAGCAGGATCATCTTCCACATTCATGAGGTTTGCATGGCTCTGTGCAGCTTCAGCAGGGTGCTTTGCTTTAGAATAGCCTAAGCCTGGTGGCTAAAGCACTCACCTGCCTACAGAAGCTGAAGTTTCAAGTCCCTTGATCAAGGACCACCTGGAGCACACATCTTCCTCCTTCCTGGGCAAGCCTCCAAGCCACTCCACCAATAGGGGACAAAAAGCACCAGGTTTTTTTCCAGAGAAATCCATTATTATTATGGTGCTTATACCTAAAAATTAATTTTAACTGCTGAATCTCACTTTTGCAGATGTAGCATTTCCCACAGCCATGGTCAGCAGGTTTGTTGCTGCAGCTCTGGCACCCACAATCATCCTCTGTCCCCTGTCCCAAGTGACTGCTTGTGGTGCCCACCTCCACATACCCAGGGCTTCACTTACACCACTGCACTGACTTTTCAGCATGGTGCTAGACTGGCAGCATCTCTGGCCATGTGTAGGAATTCCTAAACTGTGACCGTGCCAGAAAAATCTGGGGCCTTGGATGTCCAATGGAGCTGAAGAGGAGGGAGACGTTGCTTCTCAGGTTTCTGTCACAGATGTAATCTGCACTTCAGATCCCAGAGTCATCCCTTCTAACTTCGAGTGCTTGACTGAGGTGCCCAAATTAGGTGGCTGATCACTTCAGTGGCCCCTGAGAGCCCCTGCAGAGAAAGTAGGAAAAGGTGAGCAAGGGGTTGCAGGTGCCCCTCTCCTCCTGCTGACTGCTGAGGGAGCCACCACAGCCCCATTTAGGGGGAAGGAGCATGACTCTTGGCACTGGGAAGCCCTCTGAGTCTGGCGTCGCTGCTTCTGGCCTGCAGTCCCTTACCACACAAATAATCTTTCTTTCTTCAAAAGAGACCTTTCTTGGCATAACAGATGTCTTCATGTAAGTAAAGTTGATCAAATTGAATTCCAGCAATTAAGGGTCTGCCCTCTTTGGGGGAAAACAAGATGGTGTTCTTCCTGCCAACCAAAAGGTGCACAAACTGGCTTTTCTGCAACACTGTGTTCCTCTGCAAAACCCTGGCTGAAGAGGACCCAAACTTCCCTAACCCAAAACATTCAGATAATTATTCAGGGTTTCCACCAAGGCCCTACAGGGTGGCGGCCCACCACAATTTCATTTTTTACCCCTACACATTTCCTTCCCGGGAAGCCTCCACCCACCATTAACTTCATCTAAGATAATGCCAAAAGAAACAAAGTTGTCTTTTTCTTATATAAAACATTCAAGCTTCTACCGCAGAAACCACCTGATGGCTCAATTTTCACTCTTCCTTAAAAATCCTGTGGATAACTCATGGTAAATACAAAGGCAAAAAAATACTGATTGCTACATGCAGCAGATGCAGAACCTGCAGCTTTGCCTTAGACTGGCTGGTTTCTGTCACTACTGTTTTATAAAGAAAACATCTTGGCACCGACTAAACAGTTTAAAACAATGGAGTTTTTGAGGGTGATAGAAATGCTGAGTGGAGGATGAGTCAACTCCACGTTTCCTATCAGCTACCGAAAATAAGTGGAGCTTTCTCAGCTCTGGCTTTGTGCAGGGAACGGGTGTAGGTGTTGAATCAGGGGGGAAGTAGTGTAATAGCACAGAGTGTATTAGTAATATGTACTTAGAAATCATAATAAGGCTGAATCACAAGTTACTCAGCACTTTCCCCATTTATAATCTTGAAAGCTTGTTATGACTAATGCAATAGGCACTGACCTGGCTCAGCATATAGCTCTTTAAACAAACACAGACACTGCAGGGCCAAATCATCGCGTGCCAGGGCTTGCACCACCTAATTTGAGATGCCTGTTAATGTATACGGGAGTCTAGACCTTTTCCCTGGGTGCTGAGCTCCAGCACGCAGGGGGTGTTAGTGGTCTTTGGAGGTGCTCCAGAAAAACCCACTCTGAGGAAAAAGATGGTTAAGAGGTGCATGCCATGGCTCCCCCAGCTCCAAGCTTGGAGGCTAATCTCTCTCCTTCAAAAGCAGAGCAAGCCTGCTTTTTTATGCCCTAAAAGCCAGCTGGCAGGAACAAGCTATGTCTCTTCACACAGTAGTGCAGTGGCAGCAGTGCTCATCCAGCACATGGGAGACCCAAATTCAATCACAAAATCCCTGTCTGCCTGCAGGGACCCAGGCTCCTGCCACCCTGTAGCTGGAGGAGCCATTAGATAGGATGTTTAAAAAGATGCTGGAGCAGATACTTGAATTCGTCCCTCCTGAGGAGCACAAAGATGTACCAGCTCTTTCTTCCTGGCCAAGTACTTTCTACTTTTGTTAAGAAAAATAGAGGAATAGGGCTTGTCCCAGCAAGGGAGGAGCGCATGGAAAACTGACCCGTAGATTAGCCCCACCTCACGTGCACGGGGTAACCACAGGACAGCCAGCACAGGGCAGCACGTTGCTCTCCCCATCCTGCTGCCATTGGGCTTTAAAAGAGCTGTTGCTGGGCTTGTGACTGACCTGTTTTTGGTAGACTCGATATGACAAGGAGAACCACCTCCTCCACAGGTCCCAGTAGACCTTCAGTCCAAGGCAGATGCCAGCGTGCCCAGGTCTCTCAGAGGCCATTCTCCCTGCACACAGCAGCCAAGCTACCCCTGCCCAGGGCTTGGAAATGGAAAACTGAACCGTTTCCAGAGTTTAATCTCCTGTAGCCATGGGCATTGGAGGAGTGGCAGTTTTCAGGTTCCCAGCCCTGAAATTCCCAAATTCTTTCTGATTCCTGCTGGAAGTGCTCAGGCTCCTCATGAACCTGGACTTCAACGATTTACTGGTGCTTACCTCTCTGCTCAGAAAAAGCAACCTGTTTTGTACTGTTGAGGCTGAAACCTATTTCAAACTGCAAAGCCCTTCCCACTATTAAACACACAATTTTTCAAAATTCAAGGAAAGGAAATATACTACAATTAAAAATATAAGAAGCGTATTTGATTGCTTTCAATTGATGCATTTTCTGGAGAAAGGGGTTAGTGCTATACTTGAAACATCCTCTTCTGATGGAAAAATAACTAGGGATTCCTAGTTTTGCCACACACACTTCCAGTGTTTCAGCAGACAAAATCTGAACCTTTTCCCACCTCATTCATTGCTGATACTTCATACACAATCTGTGTTAGCAGAGCCACTGGCTCCAGAGATACGGCCACAAATAACCACTTGTAGTACACAACTTCAAAGAGGAAGGAAAGACGCTAAAATTAATCTAGCTGTCTAGGAATTGGCATTGTCTCCCTCAATGTAACACCTGAGCATCTCACCACCAGAAACATTTTTATTCTCATAACATCCTCATGTGGTCGGGAAGTGCTATTATCCTCCTTTCTTAACTCAGTTTCCTTAGGAAACTAGGTTTATGCAACCACCGTGCCCATTTGCCTGTCAGTCACCCCACTAACAACTTTTGGCCAATTTCAACCAAATTTAACAGCATAACCTGTCCCAGGCCCTGCTGAGCCAGGTGAGGACCACAGTCCCCTCTGCGTGGGGGGTCGGTGCCTTCCTGCGGCATATGCTCAGAGCTGTAGTGACAGCTTGGGCAGCAGCTGCCTGTGAGTCCTGTTTGCTTTTGTGGAAAGTACCTGGGACGTGTTTGGAAAGGGGGGGGTCTCTCAGCTGATTCCCCTGCCTAAGGCTGGCTAGCTGCTGTCACCATGAAGGCAGGTGGGACAACAGGGTATGTCTGCCCCATCTACACTGTGGGTCAGTGGGTGCTTGCATCAGTGTACATAGTAGCAGGAGCCTAACCTTTCTCCCCAGTTTTACTAAAGTAAATAACCTGAGCATGGCATTGCATCTATATAATGCAAAAGGGGTTTGGTGTCAGACCTGGACCTGACACTGGGCTTGCCTGTATCCCAAATAGCATGTGCCATGGCAAGGAAAATATCTGCCGCAGAATCAGGAAGAGATCCCACTCTTTAGCATTTCAGATCAGTGCTTTAACTCAAGCCTGTCCTGTTTCCCCCTTTATGCTCTGGAAACAAAAAGTCAACAATGGAAGGATTTTCTGTGGGGACACCTTTCTGTGCTTTGCTAGTTTTGGATAATACTTAGGTACTGTTGCTATGTCCAAAAGGAACAGACTACCTCCATGAAGCTATTAAGAAAAATGACAGGCCTTCAAAATGTATTTTGCTTAACAGCTCTCATAATTTGTACACTCAGAATGGTAGCTGCTCCACTACCTCTCCTTAAATCTCACAACAAAAACGGCAGTGTACATGCACACAACTACGTGAAGGATGTTTCTTATGTCTATTATGTATTAGAACTCTTCCCGTGAAAATGAACAGCCACCACAGTATACATACACTGAGCAAATGAGTGAAGGTATTTTACCTTTTGTCGTTGCGAACGGAGTAAACAAAGTTCAGCAACCTGTGAAAAACTATTATTGAAAATTGACAAAATTGTAATTCTATAATATAATATCTCCAGGCTTCTTAAGCAGGCTGAAGTTTTCCACTATCTGCTCTGAAAATGATAAGAAAAGCATAACATCCTCAGTGGATTAGAAAGGGTCTTTAGAATTTTATCTGCCTGACTGATGAAGGTTAAGTATTATAAAAAGTGTGGTATTCTGACATCAGTCTGACAACACTACACCTCTGAACTGTACTGAAAAATAAATGGGCATGAATGATAAAAACCAAGGGGCTATATTTCAGCCTCTGTTAATGGGCCTGTCCTTTTTTTTAAATCCTACCTAAAACGCAACGAAAATAAAACAGGCGCAATGGCTGATCTGCATATCACTGAAAAACTTGCTTTGTTGCAGTGAACAGGTCTTGCTTAAAGTGCATTAGCGGCTCTGCTGCCCTGGTCAACATAAAATATACCTAGCATATGGGTATTAAAAAAAATGATTGGGTTGAATATTCATGAAGCTCCATCCTCATGATTTGACTTTACATTTTCTGCTAAAGATCATTTGAAGATTAGGTCCAGTCTTTTGTTACTAGTAGCCAAATTTACCCTGATATAGAAGTGAGAAAAGAATCAGACTCTTCGAAGAAGGAAATAATAGGGTCATAAACTGAGAAAAGACTTAAGTGTCATTCTAATTTTTATGTATGTGGGAAAACGTGAAGGTTCAAAAATTGCTAAGCATTTCCTTAAAATAAGTGAGTGCTTAAACAGTTTGTGTTTATGCTTACATTTTCCCATATCACATACTGTAATTTTCATCTGGTTTAAAGCAACTCACTCATACTTACTCAGAAAAAAATTCTCTTTTAGTTGGGGTTTTTCCCTTCCCTTTATTTTGCAAATCACTTAGAGTTTCTTAAAATATCTATTTAAAAGCTTCCCTGCACAAAAAGAAATAGTTGGTTATATCTTTAACATCAGGAAATGCATGTAGTTAGAACATAATAAGTAATAAAATCAGTGTTGATAGAAAAATAAATATAGCACTTTTGCCTGGGTTAAATGTCAGATGTAAGGAAGTGCTGAGCATCCTTACTTCCTATAGAATCACTCATCCTTCCTCTACTGAGGCTGTTTCCAAAAAGGCTGTTATTAAGTCTGGGAAAGGATGTGGCAGCAAAAGATGGTAAAACACTTGAACACATGTGTGTTGTAGACCTTTCTACTATGAGCGACATTTATTTCACAAAAAGAGCAAACACCATGTCCAATGAAGAAAAGTAACCCACTGGCTTCCATAATTGTAGTGGGGCTTAGGTAATGCACTATGCAGTGTTTGATTTAAAACGTTAAAATATTAAAAGAAGTTTTCTATAGCACAGTGTTCCTATCAAAGTGAAATGACTCATAAGAATGTTAAATTCAAACCAGATGGGCATAAACACTCACTGAAAAAAATCAGATATTTAGAGGTCAGCATGGGTCTTCATAAAAATGAAGACCTTGTCTGAGTTACTGAAAAATGAACTTCAGTGATAAAAAAGAAAACAAGAGAAAATATTAGTGATTTTATTTTAATTATACAAGCCACTGTCAATTAGGAGAACTAACATTTACAAAACTTTACATTGCCATTTTAATTTGAAAAAGATGGCTGTGGCAGTCCTTAGACTTCAGACAAACAGCAGCGCAGTGTCTCCCGCCCAGGGAGGGAGCGAGGGATGCGGGAGTTCAGAAATGCCATGCTAATATTCTGCAACAATCCCTGTGCTTCCCGCCAAGGAGTAACCCTGATTACAGCTTTGTACGGGACAGAAATCTTCTGCCCTGGCTCAGCAGCATGATGCCAGCCTTTGCTTACCTTCAAACCAGACCACAGAGAGGGGAAAAGAAAACTTCTCATTCCTGCCATTGTACCAAAAAAGTTCACACCACCCAACGTTGCTGCTGCTCTGTTGTTAAACGTGCGTGTTGTTTTGTTTTCCTTTCCTCGTTTCATCCATTACTCTCTGCCATTTACAGATTGTCTGGAGCGTGTACTTATTTTAAACTTTTATACCCTACCAGAAGAAAAATATGTGGGCTCAAAATTAATATTGTTTTTGACTTATGGTGAAATTCCAGTAATGTTTAACTTGGATCAGTAGACCTGCGCGTTTTACAGAGAGCAGAAAGGAATACTTTTCGAGCCGAAATGTGTAATGGGAGTTCCCTACTGTTTTGTTGCTGGGATCTTGGACAACAAGAAAAATGATGAGTATATAACTTATTGCTTTTAAAACATACAGACTAACTAAGTGGAGAAAATAAGAGTTCTACCCATGCCATAAGCTATAAAGGCATATGTTTGTATCCCTGTTCCCTGATTAATTTGTTAACCGCTACCATTCAACCTCCTAATAAAAAATGATTGTTCAATGTATATTACTGTCAACGATTTTACATTCCAAACCATAAACTCTTGGGGCACGAGTCAGCAAAAGATATGTGTGGCTTCCATCGTGCAGAAGCCCACACAGTGCCGTGGAAAACCGTTTTTCTGGGCTTCTGGGGCCTCCTGCAAGAGGGCCATAATTTTATTTTGCAGAAAAAAATTGGCTGTACTTTTGGCCTATGTGTTACTGCCATTAGCAGCATTCTAAGAATAAAGGTAAGGGGAGAAACTTGGCCCCAGCATTGTCACTCAGAGCTCTGCTGGTGGGGTTAGAGAAGTGAGCGTTGCCTGCAACGTGTAAGGTGATGCTTTGCAGGGCAAGCTCCAGAGCTGTCGTTACAGTATCCTGAAGGCCGCGTAACACAAATATTACACATCTTCCCTTTGGTGGCTCTTTATGATTGATCTTTTGTTTTGCTGTAACTAAAAACATGACTTGCAGATCAGAACCCTTTACCAGGCACTGCTGCACGCATCTAACTAGGGAACTTGCCTTTGAAATGCTTTGAGTCCCAGCAGATCTCTTCAGCTCATACGCATGACTGTCATAAATGGGATACTTAGAAAAGACCCTTAAGAACATCAGGTCCAACTGTTAACCTAACACTGCCAAGTCCACCACTAAACCATGTTTCTAAGCACCACATCTTTTAAATAACTCCAGGGATGGTGACTCCACAACTTCCTGGGGCAGCCCATTCCAATGCTTGACAACCCTTTCTGTGAAAAAATGTCTTTAATTGTTTCCCTTTCAAAGACATTAAATACTGTTCACATTCTCTCACTGCAAAATTAAGGGAGACAGTCCTTATCCACCAACCTAACCACTACTGTTACCCATTTATTTCCGAAGGTTTTTTTCGTCCATGTACTGCTGAGTCAAACACTATTAGCCATTTCCTATTAATATTATTATTATGGTTTAGAACAATTATTGGCAAATGTTTTGCCAGCTTCTAGTCCAAAGTATCTTCTTCATGCCTCTTGGGTCCAAACCACCAAAGCCTCTCCCTGCCACAGGGTATGAACTGTCAAAAGGGCAAGAAAGTCCCTAGTTCTGAACAACCACCATGTCAAATGAAACCATAGGGCTTTTTGCACTTCCACAAAAACAAGCACTATGTGTTAATTTCCCTGTACCCACTGCTGGCACCTGGTCTAGCACAAGGAATTAATATACACACATAAACACATGGATATGGATATGCATACATACACATGCACCCTTCTATAATGAGCACTGCCCCTTCAGCATCCTCATGGATAGGCCTAAATATTTCAGAGAAGGCTGGGAGGAAAACATGATTAGGCCCCTAGCATTTCTGCTTCCTTGAAACAGCCCAGAGATTTCTAAAAAACCACAGGATAACCTAGGGCAGGCATCAATTAAAATCTCTGTTTTCTAAAGCTCAAATGCCTAAAGCCACATGTGGTGAGTTGCAAAACTTGGACTTGCCTCTCTCTGAAGGGCAAGGAGGTAAGAGTTCAAGTGCAAGGAAGTAGCTGGTGGGCAAGAAAGGGACTGAGATGAAGGGGCAGGGAACCTGGGGTAACAGCCAGGAAGAAAAGGCAACAGCAGTGAGTGTTGGGGGAGAACTGGTGGGAACTTTTGGCCAAAGGGAGAGCCGTGCTCCAGATTAGCATTGGGGTGAGTCTGCTCACCAGGTGTGATGGAGAGCTTGTACAGCACAGTGAAAAGTTTTCAATGCAGGCGTCTACAGGGAACTCTGCTGCATCACAAAATCCCAAACCAGCCATGGGAAAAGGCTGGAAGAACAGTCCCTGGCCACCAGGGGCTATTTCCTCCATTTCCAACAGGGCAGTTCCCTGAAGGGCACTCGGGCAAGCATCGTGAGCTGGAAAACTAAGGAACATTTTGTATGATTTGGCATACCTAGGTGTTGCCAAGGGTATAACATAATTGTTGCCCTGAATGAGAATCAGAGCACTCAAAGAATCTTGTCTGAGGCACCCTGAAAGCCACTGGTGTCAACCAAAGTAAAGCTGTCCATAATGACATTCAAAAGCTTGAGGGCAAGAGAAGAGCATGATAGGAAAGAGCTAGTGAAGTTGGACTGTCACAGCATGCCCTAGCAGGACTGTCAGGAGACACCAAGCACAGGCTCTAACAGGCCAGAAAACCAAGGCACAACTTCCAAGGAGGTAGACTTCAGTATCTCCAAAACTGCCGGCAGGTCATGGGAGCAGTTAGAAAGATGCCAAACTCACCAGCCAGCTGCAGCAAAGGCATACTGAGATCTCTGCACACTGGGGGGCTGCCATGGGCGAGGGACTCATCCTCTCTGCTCCCTGAAATGACACAACAAAACAAATGCTGACAAAAGAAAGATGTAACAACCTGGCAGAAAAAGGAAGGTTGCGGGAGGGAGGAGACATCAGGAAATCAGTCTGTTTGCAGAAGACTAGCAGGTCAGCTGTGCTGGCAGCATCTTCATAAATATTTCTCTTAATGCTGAAGCAGTTTAGTTTTATAAGCATGGGATCCTCTCATGTGGTTACCGAGCATGAATCAAAGACGTTGTGGCTCAGCACTGCCCTATTTTTTATTGTGCTTTCTTGAACATCCTGGGGTTGCACAGCCCCAGCAAGCGCAGGGGGTCTGGAGGCTGAGACTACCCCCCTCCTCTTGCCCCCCTAGTGAAGGTGATCAAGGGTTGTCAGTCTCAGGTCACAGAAATCCTCCAGAAAGGGGGATTTGAGGAGGAACGTGAGGCCAGGGCACCAAGTAAAGGAGTCTGGTTGAGGAAAAATTGGCAGAAAAAAGGTGCTTTGGGGAATCACGGAGCCCCACTGAGCTGTGGCAGCTCGGGCTCAGCACAGGGAGCTGCTGCTGTCCTATCCCTGTCCCCCTGCCCACCCAGCTGGCCCACCGCAGAGGTACAGCCCTCCTGCCTCACACTAATTGTTCTCCCACTTCTCCTCCTCATCATCCTCATGTTCCCAAACCTCAGGAGTGTCACTGCAGAAGGGAAGATATGCAGCGCTGAAAGCCCAGCAAGGGCAGAGCATCCCCAGTGGATGGTAGGGACAAAGCCTGAGCGAGGAGTGACAGCTCTGGGAGAAGCAGAAAAGAGAGAACATCTGCTCTGTCTGAAATCGAAGGAAAAATAATAAAAGCAGGCCATTCATTTTTACTTATGTATCTGTCTGGTTTCACTTTCTAGTTTTCCTGCCACAATTTTTGAGCTACAACTAATGGGAATTTTCCAATCCAAACAAAACAAGCAAAGCAAACAAAACAGCCCTGCGTGATTACTGCGAAGGATGAGGGGGAGAGGTAGGCTTGTGAGAAGGAAAGAGTGAGACTGTAAGTGCAGCACTCTTATCTGTTCTTTTGTTAAATGATTTTAAAATAGCTGTGACCCTTTTTTATTCTTCTTCCCCTTTTTTTTTTTTGTGTGGCAAATGAGACAAAAAACCTGTTTTGAGCAAGGGCTGTGCCTAAGCATATTTCTCAGTTCTGTTTGATAAAACGCACCAAATAAGCCTGGTCCTTCAGTTGCTTTGACTGGTGTGCTAGAGCCCTCACCTGCCTCAGGACATGGCTGAGGAGACACCAGGACCCCCCACGGTGGGAAGTGCTCCCCCTTGCCCTAGGACATTTATCCTCAGAGCTGGAGAGCGTACGCTGTGCAAAGCTGGGACAGGCAGAGCTGGATTCTCAGGTGGACGCTCTCCCATCCCTTGTGAGGCAGTGAACAAGCGCCTTCTCTGGCTCCAGCCATGCCAGTGGAGAAAACAGTCACGCCCCACCACATCCTACTGCTTGTCATTGTCCCTCCAACAGACGGGGATCCCTGGCCCAGGCTTGCAGCAAGAGGGTGGTCACCTCCGCTGCTCACAAAGTGCCCACTTGCTTCTGCCCTCAGGGAAACTGCACAGGCAAGCTCTGAAGCAACATGCTGGCCCCACCAGCAAAACACCTGTGTTGCTGCCATGATGCCGTGGCCTTCCCCACCATCAAGACGGAAGGTCCTCTCTGGAATGCTCTAGGGGATGCAGCCTCCCTCACGGTGAAACGCCAGGCCCAACGAAGTCTGTGGTGGTAGGACTCCACTGGACGTCAGTCAGCCCCAGATTCACCCTGCCAGTCAATTACTAACACATTTTGGAAAAATAGACTTGGATAAGGTTCAATAAATGTCTTCAGGTGATTTGATATTGTTTTTTCTCTGGTTTAGGAAAGTGATTTGCGCAAGTTGAAAAGTGCCTGTGCAAGTTTCACACCTTTTTTTTTCTCTTTTTTGCATTGTCTGGTGTTATTTATAGACCCTACAGATGGAAAAGACCCATTAGGTCACCCAGCGCTCCCTGCTAGTGCAGGACTGTTCTCCAGCAAACATTTATCATCATCTTGTTTAGACTAGTTTCACATGCTCCAAACAACGAGGTTTCTGCCACTTCCCCAGGGAGAGCAGTCAGCAAGTTCATACCATTGACCCATAGGAAGGCTTCTCCTTGTCTTCTTCAGCCTGTATCTTCCCTCTTCATGTTTCTTTCCATTTTGCACTCTAATATCTATTTATTGTGAATTTTTTTCCTAGGTTTTACCTATCAGTGTAGGACACATGGTGCACAGAGCTTTTAGAATTTGTATGCTGCCAGCATGGACCCTAAACCACTCCCTATCTATGCCCCCGCTCAGGCTACATGAATGAGAATCCCTTCCCCCCCACCTCCCACCTCCCC